>NC_090437.1:469847978-470142978 GCF_031143425.1 Pleurodeles waltl
ACCTTTGCTAGACCTCTGCGAGTCTCTCGCCACCTTCTTTCACCGCAAGATCACCGACATCCACGACAGCTTCAACAACATGACCTCACCAGCACCCACAAACACCTCCAACTCATCGCCCCCCAACCGCTCCAACCTCCTGCTCTCCTGGATACACGTCAACGACGCCGACACCATAAAAGTAATGAACACCATTCATTCCTGCTCTCCATCTGACCCCTGCCCGCACTACATCTACAACAGAGCGAGCTCCATCATTGCCCCCAACTCCGTTTGATCATCAATACCTCCTTCGAGACCGCCATCTTCCCGGAAAGCTGGAAGCACACCAAGATCAACGTCTTACTCAAGAAACCCCAGGCGGACCCCAAGGACCTCAAAAACTACCCGCCCATCTCCTTGCTTCCGTTCCCGGCAAAGGTACTCGAGAAGATCGTCAACAGGCAACTGTCCCACCAGTGGGAAAACAACACTCTGGACCCGACTCAATCCGGCTTTTGCAGCAATCACAGCACCGAGACCACCCTCATTGCAACCAACGACATCTAGACCCTCCTGGACAAAGGCGAAACAGCAGCCCTCATCCTCCTGGACGTCTTGGCCGCCTTTGACACCGTCTGCACACACCTCCACAATGCAGGGATCCGTGACAAGGCCCTGGACTTGATCACCACCTTCCTCACCGACAGAACACAGAGAGTCTGCCTCCCACCATTTCTATCTGAAGCCACCAAGACCATCTGCGGCATACCACAGGGCTCCTCCCTCAGCCCGTCACTTTTCAACGTCTACATGGCACCGCTCGCCAAAATAGTCAGATCTCACAACCTCAACATCATCTCTTATGCCGACGACACCCAGCTGATCCTCTCCTTCACCAACGACCCCGCCACAGACAAAACCAACTTCCACGAGGGAATGAAGGCCCTAACCAACTGGATAAAGAACAGTCGATTAAAGCTTAACTCAGATAAGACAGAGGTCCTCATCATCGGCCCCACCCCCTCCGCTTGGGACGCCTCCTGGTGGCCGCCCTCAGTTGGAGCCGCACCAACCCTCACCAACCACACCCGCAACCTGGTTTTCATCCTTGACTCATCGCTCTACATGACCCAGCAAGTCAACGCTGTCTCGACCTCCTGCTTCAACACCCTTCGCATGCTCCGCAAAATCTACAGGTGGATCCCTACCGAAACCAGATGGACAGTTGTCCAGGCCTTCGTCAGCAGAAGACTGGACTACGGCAACGCTCTCTACACTGGAACCACGGCAGCTCTCCAGAAAAGACTCCAACGGATACAGAACGTCTCTGCCTGCTTCATCCTTAACATCCCCCACCACAGCCACTTCACAGCCCACCTGAGAAACCTACACTGGCTTCCCATCAACAAAAGGATCACATTCAAACTCCTAACCCACGCCCACAAAGCACTCCACAACTACTGACCAGCATACTTCAACAATCGTCTCACCTTCTACACCCGAACCGCCCTCGCCACCGTCCCACGCATCCATAGGACAGCATCCAGTGGCAGATCCTTCTCATACCTCACGACAAGACCTGGAACACCATCCCCATCCACCTACGGCAGACCAAGTACCTACTGACCTTCAGGAGACTCCTCAAGACCTGGCTGTTCGAGCAGTAGCAGCTCACCCCCCCAAAGTGCCTTGAGACCCTCACGGGTGAGTAGCGCACTCTACAAATACTCTGATTGTTTGAGCTGCAGTAGAACACTAGGAAATCAACTGACACGCTGTTGCTGAGGTTAGAAGTACATGTTTACTCAGCATTTCAGACTTTCTTCTCACATGGCTGAGGAAGATAATTTGAAATCATACAAAATCTGTTCTCATTTTAGCTTCTGTAGTATCTTCCATAACGTTTATGAGAAAATCATGAGAACAAAACTGTTTTCTCAGAATCAGTCATTCAAATCCAGCATTTTTCACAAAATAAGTTTATGCTAGAACACACCACAATTTCTACCACTAGTATTGTGCCACCAACAAACAAGTTATATTGACTGGAATAAGCTATTTTTCTTCATTTGTGTTCCTTCTTTACCCTCAAAAACAGTCTTTCACTACAATGCATTTCAATGGGGACCATGTCCTCAGTCCTGTAATGACTACCACAAAATGAAAAACTGTTTTTCGTGACTTGCCAATCACGATTGGCCACTGTCTTTTAAACTGACCAATCAGGGCATATCTGGAAACCATCAGCCCAAATAACACTGACTTTTTCTGGTAGTTAATCCCCTTTATGCTTACCCTGAGCGTCTTTTCTTGAAAACTGCTGAACAGATACACCACATAATGAAAAGCATGCTTTCAGATCAAAGTTCTTATTTTCTGCCATATTTGGTGTAATTTCATTCACCTGTTTCTGTTTCTGTTTCTATATTGGGAAGTAAATTTCCTATTGGAATTAAAATAGGAAATCAATGTTTGGTACACCTCCCCCTTTTCCTTAGCCCTCTCTTAACAGATCAGTGTGAAATTTTCCATGACGGAGCCAAAGTGGATGAACTTTGTTAGAAACTTCATCTAGATTCGATGAAGAGTGCCAGAACTATTTAGATCTCGTTAAATAACAATGTATATAATGTATAATACACATTAGAAACATAATGCTAATATTTACTTGTGGGTGTATTGTTTTGGTATAGTTTGATGCCTGTGGTGCTTTAGCAAATTAAGCAGCCAAATATTAGTGCACTTTTATCAGTTAAATACATGCACAATGATTTTACTTATATTTTATTCACAAAATAAATATGGATAAATACCAATGAGATGGCTAATATGGTCCTCCATGCTGCATAATCCTAGGAGTGCTGACAATAGACCCAAAACCAATCTGTAGAGCTTTACCGTTACTATAGTAATACAATCTGGATTTCTCTAGCGACTGTGAAATGTGGCCATATTGAACTGTTCACTATGAAATAAGGGTTTTACTTATTTTCACGTTAAGGACATAAATGCTCAGTGAACAAAAATGTCTACCATGTTCTTTAAAACATGCACAGTTCGGGTAGTATTAGAGGAGACTTTTGTGGTTTTTTTCTATTGATTTCTCAAAACATTACTGACATCTGTGTATCCTCAAAATAAAATAAAATCATTATTTTTCTTTGGAAGGAAAATGCCCGCATTGCTATCTTGGAATCGGGAAGCTTAAGAATTCATAAGGTTCAAAGAGAAGATGAAGGGCAGTATCGATGTGTGGCCAAGAACAGCCTTGGGACTGCCTATTCCAGACCTGCTGTGCTGGAAGTGGATGGTAGGTGTTTCAGATACCTGATATGTTTTCCATTTGGTCTATCATTGTGACCATTTTTTAGCTTTTAAATGTCACTGAAAGGAAAGGGAAAGTATTTTGTTTCTTCACAGTAGGGCATGCTTTTAGGATATGCCAGCATCAGAAGGTAGTGGTCTAGCTATTTTAAAGACGAAGGGCCTTGTTAAGAAACTTCTCTTAAAAAGTTCTCAACCATTTAACTAGATATCTGACTATCAGGGAATTCACAAAAAACCCTAATCCTAGATTTCTCAGAGAGAGCTCTAATCTTAAACTCACTATCTAAGAGTTTGTAGTTTGGTGTCAGAGCCTGGACAGAAGCAAATAGGGCATGAACCCACCTCTCTCTTCACTGTTTTGAATGTTGCTATGGTAGACTAGACACAGTGGGCAGAATGCGCAACGGCAAGACAGAGAACACAACTTCTTGAGATGCTGTTCAGACCTCAACAGTCAGCTCAGTATCATCAGAAGAACCCCACTCAAGTGATGGCATTAAGCACTTAATTTTAAGTATGGTGGGAACCCTGTCACCAATACAGACTTGTACTAACATTATATAAAGACGCAGAATGGAAAGAAACAAAATATAGGCAGGTCATGAGTCCAGTTGCTTTCCCTCTTACTGGCACTCCCTCCAGTGTGTCTGTGATTATAACTGAAGAAGACCAGGAGAATTCACAGGCAACCAGAAGTGATAAAGCTGCTCCAGGTTGGCCATTGAGTGCCAAATGAAAGCCTTGCCATAGTTGTCTTTTGGAGAAACTCTCTGGACTTTGTCCTGGAGGTAAATCAATGATACTAATGTAGTCCCACTTTTGAGGAACAGTGCCAGTCCCATTCATGAGAAAGACATCCAGGAAGTCTCTACCTGCCTCTGGTAATCCTGGCATGACCATATTATGCAAGGTAAACCACTTCAAAGGTTGCAGAGTCTTTGAAATGAGATAAGGGTAACACATTTTCTTGTAAAATGGGGACCCAAGAATGTTTTCACTATTGTTTCTCTTAAGTATCAGATCATGGTGATAGAGCCAAGTGGCTTCAAGAAGGCTGGCAAACCCTGGAGCATAAATAGCAGCATTTTGCAACTGACCCAATGGTCCAGGTAGAGTACCATAATCAATGTTTCTATTTCCTGAAGTATATCTCCTGTGGTTAGGCTAGTTCCATTAACCCCACAAACTGGTCTGGACTATTTCTAAAGTCTTTACTCACTAGGTATGTTAAGTTGGTTTTGGGAAGCCTCCCCCATTAATATGCCAGAAGCATTAGAATCCACTAACGCTAAAATTGCCAGAGGGCCACCAGAACCTGTTCCAGGAGAAAACAGACAGCACAAGGCAGCAAGCCCTTATGGGTTCAAGAAAGGAAGGTAGAACTAGAGAAGAGAAAACACAGACAAGAAGTATTTTCTTCAAGCCCCCCCATTCCTCAAATACCTTAAATTGTATTAAAACTGTACCTTACCTAACTAAGCTACTATTCGGTTTGAGTGTCCTGTCTGCATTCTGCTCCCTTATGTTCAAGGTCTTCTAATGTAGATTCAAAACATTGCATTGAATTGTCAACACGATCAAATTATCTTTGCATTTGGTTACAGAATTAGAAATACATTTGAGACGTCTTTTACTTGCATCAGAGACATTTAACAAGGGTAAAACATTTTCTCAACACGCGATTTCTGTAAAGCCAGTTATTTTTCACAGTACTATTTATCTCCCCTTTCCTGATCTCCCTGTTCCATTCTTCTCCACAAAGTCTGCTATGGGCCACATACCAGAAGCCTGGAGCCACTACTAGTTATAGAAAGTTGGGACTGTCATATATTCACTTATAGAAGGTTTCAGTTACTGAAATGCTTTAAGTTATACTGTTATGGTCATAACCTAAAAGATGGGACAGTATTCATAATTCTACTACCACAAAAGTAATAGATATACACATAGGCCTATATTTGGAAGGGTTTTCAACTTTTCAGGCATCAGATGATGGCACATATGTTTAAGTATGTGGTTAAAATCTTTTTTTATCCTCGTCGGCATAAAAAAGATTAACATACTTTAATATCAAATATAATTAGAAGCCATAAAGCCCTGTGCAAACATACTTGCTGCATCAAAAGTATTTGAATGTGTTAGGCAATTCTGGATTTGTTGAACTTTCACAAACATATGTAACCAAATTACGAAATAAATTAGAAAGTTGCAGCCTGCAGAAAGTTTCTTTACAAGGTGATGAAAATGTCACAGCATTTACTGACTTTAGCTAATCATTAAAAAGATATAAAGTCATAGATGTGTAACTGCGAATAAGGTAACTATAACTTGTGCCCTGTCATGTAGGTTTTTTCTTCAAAAGTTTTACTGCAAATATTACCTGAATATTATGACACCTTTGATAACATCATTGAGTGCCGTAATTTGTGAGGTAATTAGCATTGCATGGCGAGGTGCTCAAGTTAGTTATCTCAAGTAACTATAACATGTGCTCTAAGGTAATTATAACTAACAGTTGAATTTCTATGGTTTTGTACATTTAAAATGGAGCCTAAATATAATTTCCCTGTAACGTTTGAAATTCACCTAAAAAAACAAAAAAATAACAGATTTTTAAGTTCTATTTCCTCACTATATCATCCTTGTAACCTTTGTTTTTAATAGTGAATTTCTACGGTATTTTTAATGTATGGTAATTTTCATTACTTTAAGTTAATCCAACCACAAACTGCCACGCACAGCCTTCAGTTTTTTTTTTTTTTAATTTTTACTGTTAATTTGCGATGATGTAATGAATTTGGGGTACAAAATGTTTTGAAAAAAATACTTTTTGCTCTGGCGGGGGTCCCTGTGGGTCCCCAGCACTAGAGCTGAGGGATCAGGGTTTCTTTACCCTGGACTCTTCCCCTTTTTTGTGTGTTTTTTGGTGGGAGATGGCTGACAACACATCCTGGTTGAAGTGTTGTCTGCCAATCAGAGCTCTGCATTTCCCTGCAAAAGCTCATTATTCTCGAAGTCGTCGCGGCCAGAAATATGCACATTTATTTTCTCTTTAATTTCTCAAAAACTACTACAGAACTGATTTACACTAAATAAGAGAAAGCATAATCTGGGTATCGAAAGCTAGCTTTCTGCCAATAATTCCGTCCAGTGGTTCAGGCCTAGTCTTGTTCAAAGGTCCTATGGGAATTAACATGGGAAAAGCAACTTTTTTTTAACCCCTTTTTTTCTTGGCTCCTGCTTGATTGGTTTCCCCAAAACTTTGCGTGCGAAACAAGATTCACTGGCAGATTATTTTTTGAAAATTTTGTGAAGATTCGCCGAACAGTTTCAAAGATATAGGCAAGTCATTTGAATTGGTAGAGGCATGTTAGCCCATACTTACGAGTAAATATACACTCAGAAATGGTGAATAGCAAAGAAGTGTAGGGGATTACACCTAGCTTTAGTTGTAAATATACATGTGAGTGAATATACTCATGTATAGCTCTTGGCTAATAGACCCGTTGAAGGTATTTTTGGGTTTAAATTTTTCATGTTGCAAACAACAAAGTATTAAATATTTTTATGATGCATTCAGGTTGTAAACTTTCAAATAATATCTTTGCAGTTGAAACAAGCTTAATATATGCTTTAGAACTGTGTTTATTAATATGTTTTTGTTAGGCTACATTTTTGTAAAAACAGATAAATTAGTTAAATGAATGCCGTTTTCCTACTGTATTTTCGCTCCTGCGTTCACCCCTTCTATCTGGTCTCTCTGCGTTTAATTTCTACTCACAGGCTTCACAGAATCATAATCCTTGCCAGTTATATGAGCTGGGCATTTAATCACAGCAGTCTCTTGGGGTTAACTGCAAAGCCTGTAACACTTTCATCACATATTCTCCATCGCCGATAGGGGTACCAGGTGACTTATGAATCCCCTCTGTAGCCTTAATTGCCCAAAACCATGGACCACACCAAAGCAATCCTGACTATCTGTAAATAATCACTCTTGTAAGGGCAATTCATTCTGCCACCTGTGCAGAGGTACCACCTCAAAGCCAGGAGGCTTCTACCACTTCTTGAATTCTTCGAACAGAGTAAGCTGCTCTCAAAGTTACCTCATTGTCTTGTAAGCATTTGCTGTCCACATAAATGACAT
This sequence comes from Pleurodeles waltl, assembly GCF_031143425.1. NCBI lineage: Eukaryota > Metazoa > Chordata > Amphibia > Caudata > Salamandridae > Pleurodeles > Pleurodeles waltl. The sequence goes on from NC_090437.1 coordinate 469,855,435, forward strand.
AATCGGGCTCTTCAAGAGGTGGTTCTTTGACATCTGGTCTAGGCTTGGTGTATAAATCCTTAACACCCAGGCAGTCATGCTCAACTTCATCCCCATCAATTTTAATTTCAGTTTTCAGGGAATAGTAACAACGTAACTGGATTGAGTGTTTGGCATCTCTTAAGCACACCCTTATCAGCCCCAAATATTTGTTGTTTGTATTTTGTAAGTCTGCTGTTTTGTCAAATAATGTGTTTAGGTATGGGTGAACAAAATTTCCACTGAGTTAGGGACCATCACGGTATGATCTCATATCTCTCAATACTGTCACCAACTGTTGCAACTGGTTTAAGGCAGCCAGGCAGTCCTGCGCAAAATGCTTAACAGTAGTTGAAAAATATGCCACAGGTCTTTATGAGCCTCCGTGTAACTGAGCAAGCACTGAGAGAGTGCAGCCCTCCCTCTAACTGTAAAACAATGTGAAGATTTTACTGTAATCATGCATCCCAGTGCCAGACAAGATAGACTTTTTCTCCACTCTAGGAATGCTTTCAAGCAAACAATGTCCCATGCAAAAAGAGCAGATCAGGCATATCTTTGTGTGTCAGCCTCAGTAAAGGCTAAGCCACTAGGGAAAAGTTTGATATCCACTGTCTGCAGGAGCCAGCCATTCCCAGAAACATTCTGGCCTCTCTCTGAGTTCTGGTTGGGCTCATCTTCAGTATTGTTTCTATACTCTTGTCACTCCATCTCATTTCCTTCTTAATAGGACTTCTTTTTGACAGTATCGTAGTTCGCGTGGGGGCACTGTGTGTCCGTGTTCAGCTAATCGATTTAAAAGTGCAATTTTGTCCCGTTTACAAGCTTTTTATGTACTTGATACCACAAGCAGGTCATAAACGTACTGCACAAGAACTGATTTGCAAGGCATCTGCAGAGTCTCAAGATTCTTTTTCAGGAGCTGATTAAAGATTGAAGGCTCTCTGTATACCCATGTGAACTCAGCACCATGACAAACCTCGCTCTCTAAACACAAATGAGAACACAAATTGACTTTCTCTATTGCTTTGCATAAGGACAAAGGGCAGGCCGAGATCCACAATTATAAACCATTTTGCAGTACATAGAATTTGAAATTGTGTTGTTTGCTGAATTCCGGACAACATGGAACAACTATATTAATTCTTTAAAGATCCCTGTACAAATCTATATTTCCCATTGGGATGCTGTAAACTCATAATGGGCAAACTGCAAGGACTTGAAACAATTTCTTTCAAAATTCCTTGTTTTAACATGCTCTCAATCAATGGAGTTCTTCCAGTTATCATCTCAGGTGTTAAATTATATGGCGCTGTTCACAGGAAAAATGTGTTTGGCTTTATTGTGATTCGGACTTGTTCTACACCATTGATTAGTCCAATGTATTTTCCTGAAACATTCCATACTTCTTATTTTACAGTATCTTGTAGCTCGGTAACTAAATCCTCTACCCTGTAATACTGTTCTTACAGGGTACAATCTTACAGCTGTTTCTTGTTGGACTATTTTAACTTAAACATCTTCATCATGTGTTTGAAATTCAACACCATCCAGTGTGCAGTAAATGGTGCAGTTTAACTTGCACACAACATTCCTTCCTAACAGATTTACACAAATTGAGTTGCATTCCACAAATTTGGTGATGTTCCTAAAAAAAACTTTTTTCAGAGGCACTTTGTTAGAAACAGGATTAGTAATTTGTTTATTTGTAACACCTACAGCTTGGATCTTCTTTCCCAAGAGGGGTCAGTCTGGGACCTCTGCTAAAAGTGAAAAGGGTAGCACCTGTGTCAATGACACTTTGTGGCCATTAACCTCTCCTATTACAAGTAGTCCACTTTGGTCTACAGCTAAGACTGCACCAAGTATGCAACCTTCCTCCCCACTCAGGCACCATTATTGGGAATCGTCCGAATCAAAACTCTAATTCTCCTTTATGGGGAACTGTTGAAACTGGTTCTGATTTTGGAAAGAGTTTGAATTTGCTATTGATACTTGATATGTATTGAATCTGGGATTAGCCTTATCTTGCAGGACTATTGGAGCTTTTGCAAGCTGCATCATAGGAACTTGTGACTGCTTTGCTGTCTGCATTTGTGGGATCAGAACCTGAACTGAAACATTTTGTATTAGACTTTGATTTACCTCTTGCATTTGCCCATCACTACTTACTCAATTTGGATTCTGTCTACAATCTCTCTTCCACTGCCCAAGCCAATTATAATAATGACAATGAGACAATTTCCTCAACGTTGCAATGTCTGTTCTAGAATGTGGATCTACTAGAACACTTCAACCTGTACTTTCTGGAACACCAACTCCACCCTGCACAATGTGACCGCCAACTTGAAAAACACCTTGCATTCCGCCCAACATTCCCTACATGCAATTGGTTCTGCAATCCCTTTTGAGCCAGCTTGTTCAGGACTAGCCTAAACTCCTCTTTATGTCTCTTCTGTTTCATTTCTTGCTCATTACTACAGTATTTTGCATGCCTCAGAATCTCATCTAAAGGTTTTGTCTGCCAACAAATCACTTGTAGTTGCATACTGATCTCTGGTCTTAACCCAAGAACGATCGGTAACACAAAACTCCCCATTTCGCCTTTTATATGATTTTCTTGTCTGGTATACCATTTAAACACCCACAAAAATCCTTTATAAGAAGCCTGCACTGATCTTTTGTCCTCTAAAGTAGTTCTTTTGAACTTCAACCAATTTATATCCGTTGCTATAACTTTCCCTTTTGGAAAGGTAATCACTTTATCATACTTTGTCATCATCACAGGTGAAAATGCACAAGTACATGCATCTCTTGGAGGCTCACTACACAACCATTGCTATCTCTCATTATGCCCTAGATCACTCTGTACCAAAATATCAAAGTATTGAAGTCTTTGAAATCTTTGCAATTTTGTCAACCTGTGTATACCACTGAGCAGAATTCTCTTAATTTATAAATGTTGCAAGAGCACCTCTAATCCATGGTACATAAACATACCCTCCACCTGGTATCTCTCTCATAGGGAATGTTAAAGCTTTATTATTGTCTGGGGGTGCTGGTGGTGGCTCATAATTTGCTTCTGGAGCATCTGATTGTTTCTTTCTTTCTCTGTTTCTTTGCCCACTTGTTCTTTAATCTATCAAAATCACTCCATTTGCAGATGCACTTTAACAATTCCGCAATGTGTAATTTAATTCCTGAGGATATCATTGTCACATTAGCTTTATTATCTAACTGTTCATGAAACCTTTCTGTAAAGGGACACCCTTGAAGAAATCCACCTTGTACTTCCTGCCAATTCAGTTAATCTATTATGTGCGACAGCTGCACATCTTGTGATTTTGTTACTAAAATATATCAATTAATTTTCCTGATATTGATTCAAATGTGAAATGTCTATATGTCTTCTCATTCTACCTTCAAGTTTGGTACGTAGAGTGATCTTATTCTTTCCATTTTTATTTTCAATATTTTCTTCAAACCATGAGTGAAAAATCTCATCATCAAATGGTCCTATCTCTTCCTGTTGAATTGGTGTCTTAAAAACAATCCTTCTCCTTTCTGTTAATGATTTAACATTTTCTGGTGCAGTCCAGAGAACAATCTGTCAGTTTTGTGAAATTGTGATTAACCCTGTCACAGCTACTTGTGCTACCCCACCCAGAAGAGCATGATTCAGTATATTTATTGGTGCACGAATTCCTAATGGTGGAGTTAATACAACCTGTGTCACCGGTGCAGGAACAGTGACAATAGAAGCAGTAACGCATAGCGCTATTACAGTAGATGCTGCTTCAGCAGGTGCAGTTGCAATCGGAAGTACTGGAAGCAATCTCGCAATGGGAGTTGTATTTAGGTCAACTGTGACTGTAGCCCCTGTAGCACTAGTGGTTGTAACACCATTTGTACTGGTAATAGGAGCCACTTATGGAGGTGGATGTGAAAGCAACAAAGCATCTAAACTGTCATCCCCTGAATCGCTATCAGTGTCAGTTTTTTTGCAGCTTCCTCACCATTTCCTTGTTTATAATTCTTTTTCAGACTTTTCAGTAGTTATACCTTGGTATATTCTCGCTCCCTCGAATATGAATTTCTTTCACCTCTGCTGTCCTTCATCCCATTGAGCATCAGCATCATTTTTCCACTGCTCTTTGCTTTATTCTGGTATTCTTTCTTCTCTTTAGAATGAGCTCCTCACTCCCAAGCATTTAATGCTTCATATTGCGTTGCTCTAGGAGATGGCTTCATTATATACTTTTTTTCCTTAAATGTTCAATGCTCTTTAAACCAGAAGTACCATATAGTGAAAATCTGAATGATCCTTCATATTCGGTGACCTTGTTCCATTGACAAAGCACAAACGTGTGAAGCCCTGTGTTTGTCACCATATGCTGCTATATGCTGAGATGACATACATTCTTCTGGAGCCTCCTCACCGTTCCGAAGAAGGACCTGAACATCTTGTCTCAAACTCTTAGAGCCTTAAAAAATGTCATAAAGATTCAACAATAAATGTACAAATGATCAAAGTCAGAACATTTCAATATTTTGATTCAGTTTACAAATCTGTATACATCAGTCTCTTCTTCCAGTCCTGTCATGATACTCTCTTCACAAGCCTATCGCAGCTGATTACTTGATGACTCGTCAACTAATCTCAGCGCAGCACTTTACATCAACTGACCTATCCAGCACAGCACAAGTAATTCTTCACAGCATTTCAACCTCCTTTACAATTTTCTCATTCACAGGTAAGTAAACACAATAAACAAATGAATTTTGTCTGCTCTGCTAAAGAATTCAAAGTAGTCCAGCCATACAGAATCAATCAAAAATAAGATTTTAACACCCCCTGACTTTCCTACATCGACTAAGACCCAAAGTGAATTCTCAACCAGTGGAAAATCATTGACTGATGTAGCTTCCCCTTTGTACTCATATTGATTGGGTAGTGAATAAGCACAACAATTTGTCATTGTCCCTATTTCAATTGTGCAGTCAATGTTACCTCACAAATCTGTACCATAAGACCTTACACACAAATAACACCACAACCTATTGTTTCTTAACCATCTCTATCCTGGGTTCTTAGACTACTTGAAGTTGTTATTGGACTCGAACTGTCAATATCTAAGCATAAAAACAGCTATGCTATTGACTTTACCAAATTGTATAATGCATCTCTTCAACACAGTGACAAACTCTCAATTATACAGTTGCAACGCATATCCCTATTGATAAACCTCCACCACTGCAAGAGTCTCCGAAACATTGAACTCCTTCGGTCTTCAAGTTCGAGCTTTAGATATAAGTGACATTGACAATTCTTAGGCAAATTATTTCAGCTGCTTTTCTCCTGTGACACTAACCATCCTTTCACTACCACTTGCAGTAGCTGTGTTGCTATACCTTAATCTTTGGGTATAATAATTAAATAACCCCCACCACAGGTCGAATGGACCTTCGTTCGTCAACAAGGAGAAATTAGAAGGTGCAAACATCTATATCAATTCAAAATCATAGTAAAGCGAATAATAACTTTTAGTACAGTTAATAAAGAGTACTTGTATGAGATTAAGAGTTTTCTTTTCAAATATTTCAGTATTTTGTGATTTATTCAGTTACCATACTCTGTTATTTATCAGCATTAAAAGTTAGTATAGTCGATTAACAGATATTTGATTATAAAATAGAAAGCAGTATTTGTAATAATAGCAGTTGATATTGTAGTAATTCAACAAGTGTGTTCCATAAAGGAAGTTCCCTAATATAAATCAAATTGGAATAAAGTGTCAGTTCAGATACCCAATAAAGAGTACTGATGAGAGAATCAATGTATACAAATAAAGCCTTCACGTGTCAATCTGGAAAGTAGTCTCTGCCATAAAACAGCAAGCATCCAGAAAATAGGCTAAACAACCTCTTCCATAGGGAAATACAAGAAACTCTAAGATGAGTCTCCTGTCAGTGTCAGGGAAGGAAATCCAGCCCTACTCTGGGGGGACACACTATATTATGTGTTGCAACATCAATTCCTTTTGGCTTTTGTCTTGTCAATATAGGGTTTCAGTAAGCTGCTGTGAATAAGCAAACTCCCCATTTTCTCACATTATATTATTCTGTAGACATTAGACCTTGAAAAGTTACATTTGTGGCCCAGACTGTTCTTCTCATGACTCATTCTTCCTGTCGCATCCTCTCCCCCGAATGAGACCCTCACTGTCAATTGTCTAATACAAAACAAGTGCCTATTCACTAACTAAAAGAAGGCTGCTAGAAAGTTACAACATCTGGGGTAGAGAGGAAAAAAATATCTTGTGCAAACAACCATTCAACATGAAAACAGGCCTTTGAAATTGAATGAATTTTTTTTTTGTTAATATACCATCTATGTTTACGTTAACTTAAGTCTGCACTTTATTTACTTCATTTGCTGATTTATATTGTTAAGTACGATTACCTACTACAAGATTTGCATTTAATATGTTATTTAAACGTAGGCTTTTGCACATTCTTAATAAAAGCTTTTTTGTTTGCACATAAAATACACTTTAGCAACCCGATGCACAAAGTTTTTTCTGTGGCCTTTGCTGTTGGTCTGCATAGAACTGCTGTAAAAGAGGTGGCATTTGTTGGTCATTCAAGAGCACAACGTGCATCCCCCTGAGCTCTGAAGAGACCACGAAGAGGAAGGTGGTGATCACAGTCAGATGGAGCATATGCTGTGAGTGTCGTATGTTTTGAAAAATGGGTACTCATAGCAACTTCCTCTAAAAAATAAAAAGGTATATAATTTATTAATAGCAGCATGGAAAATATCAATAGCAAAAAAGCCAGGATTGACAGAATATACCAAACATGAGACACTCTTTGTGCTGTAGTGTGGGTTTTTTCGTTTCCCAAACAAAATGCCCTTTACAACAAAGTGTTAAGAATAGCAAAAAAAAAGTGAATGAGGAAGTGTGTAAGACAGTTTCAGAGAAAGAGACAGTGAGAAAAGAACAAGGAAGTTGGTATGAAAGGTTGAGAGCATGCAGAATTGAACTAAATACACTTTATTTAAAAAAGAAGAAATACTCCAGCCACAGCATGCAAGTACTGACAGTTACAAACAGTTGCTGCTTTCCCAGTTCACCAGTCCAACATAAACAATTCCATACACCAGCAGAACATACCACACCAAATAACATGGAGAGAAGTATGGACGGAACCATACAAGAGTTATGAAACATCCTAAAAATACCGCACAGTCCCCATTAAGTAAAATCTAACAAAACTAAGCAAAATAAACAACATACATCACAATAACAACTCAGTTGGTATTATTAATTACAATCCTGTTGAAATTCCATATCTAGCTGTCCTCCAACTTCACTGCCCCTAACCCCTTTGATAATGTGATGAAGTTTATTAAAACAAGAAAATCTACATGTCTTCTTAAGTCGCTGCACTTTTACTATGTCCCCTACTTAAACATAACAGGATTTGACAGCTTTGCAGGGACCATACCAATTTTTCCTTAGTGCATTGCATGTGTTTTTTAAACAATTCAAATAGAGTGATCCTTGTTGTGTGTGGAGTAATCCTGTATTCCACCACCCTTTCCTTCACCATCTTTACCCAATCATATCCTCCAAAGTTAGCAATTAGAATTGTCTCCTTCAACATTCTGTTAAACCTTTCAACCAGAACATTAGTCTTTGGATGGTACAAGGAACATGTTTTGTGTACAATACCTCTCTCCTTCACCACTTTCTCCATTTCCTTCTAAGTGAACTGTACCCCGTAGTCCATCAGAATATACCTAGCACTTCCTTCTCTCCAAAACACCTTAGTTCAAACTTTGATAACCGATGAAGTCGAAACATCATGCACACCACTAACTTCAGGCTGCCTCAAAAAAAGTCTATAAGTACTATCAAATACTTAGATGTTCCACCAAAATTTAAAGGTCCAACAATATCCAATGCTACTTCTTTCCACACATTAACAGGTATCTCATGACAACTCAAAGGAGGAGTTCTGATTTATTTATTTATTTATTTCTGCATCTTGTCACTTAACCTGGACTTACTGCATTCCCACACAATCTTTTTATTATGGATATCCATACCAGGCCACCAATAAATACCTCTCAATTGCTCTTTGGTTTTGCATAATCCTTGATGCTCTTCATGAGCTAACTGATTTCTCAAACCACACAGCAGAACTAGTCTACCACCTCTGAACAGCTCCTTGGTGCTAACAGGGAGTTGATCCCAAACTTTACTAAACTCATGAAATTAGCATCCTCATCAGGAAACTTCTTCCCAGTTTCGACTGCCTCCCTGACTTCCTTGAAAGCATCATCCTTGTCAAATTCTGTCAAATTCACTCAACCTCCAATACACATCCACCAGATGTCTCACCCCAACATCATCCACCTTTCCACCATGTATCTTCTTCCTCCTCAACGCTCAAAGAATCTTTAACTAATCTCGATAAGCAGTGCACTGTCTTCTTGTCCACACCAGGAATATAACATATTGCACAGTAATAATCCTATTGAACAACCAACCATCTACAAATGTGAGAAGAAATATTATCCAACCCTTTCTTGCCAAACATTTCCTGAAGCGGCTTGTGATCACTCGGTACAACAAACTTCCAAAGGTGCTTCCTTGATAGGGGAACAAAGAACTTGAAGCAAAAGTGATGGCAACTTCACTATCATTATATTAATGCTTTAGGGACAGGTCCTACACATTTATCATTGGCATCTGTCACAAGCAAACAGGGCATGCCTGGCACAAAACCTTTCAAATATTGTGTTGAAGTTGGACTAGATTTAATTTTAGAGACCGCTTCTTGATGCTCCTCTTCCCAATTAGAGTGGACACCTTTCTTGAGCAAACAAAGGATGGCACAAGTTTGACCAGCAAAATTTGAGATAAACTTTCTATAAAATTCAGCCATTCCCCAAAAAAACTTGTACTTCCTCTTTTCTGGAGGCATGAGGTAAATATGTGATGGTTCTGAGAAGATCTTTTGGGGTTGATAAAATCTTTTCTGATGACATGACCCAAGTAATTAATTTCGGTTTTGTGAAACCTGCATTCGTTGATTTTTTACATAATCCCTTTAAGATCAAAAGTCTGTATTACCTCTCTCACTTTCACAAGATGCGACTCAAGAGTTGAATGAAATCGATACATCATCCTGAAAAAACTTCACCCTGGCTGCTGCACCCAAAATACCTGTCATGAGTCTTTAGTCTCTGTTCTGCGGCATCTGTTTTCCAGGCAGTATACTGTTGAAGTCAAATATACCAAATAGTGTTATAAAAGCAGTTAGAGCCTTGGAATCCTCACACAATCAGATCTGATGACAACCTGAAGTTAAATCCAATGTGATGAAGTACTTTGCATCTCCTAATAAACAGACCATTTCAGATATTAGGTAGGGGAGACTGGTCCTCAATTACCTCCTTATTAAGATTCCTAGGGTCTACATAGTCTGATCTTACCAGAACTGTTGGTGGCAACCACAACAGGTGCCACCCTCAAGAGAGCATCCACTGTTTCACTTATACCTTCCTTACATAGCTGATTCAGCTCTTTTTTTACATCCTCCAGTAGATTAAATTATACATTTCTAACCGCAGAAACATTGTGTACTCCACCCTCATTTAATTAATGTGATTAGCAATAACCCTTTACACAACCAACCATCTCCAAAAATTACATTACGAAACACTTGTAGAAGCATTTCTGGAATGGAATCTATTTTTCTGATCTGCTCCTGGGGATCCACATTGGGATCAAGGTAGATACCCAAAGGTTTCTGATGGGGCCAACTTAACACAGTGTACTCTTTTTTACTGGAATACATATTTCATGTATGTCATCTTACCACAACACTTTATCTCCCCATCCAAATATACCACCAGATCAATTGGCTTACCACCATAACTGTACGGAGTTACATCTGACTTACGCATATCAACTTTACCTTGGGAATACTGAACATAGTGTTTATCTGAAACCAGAGTGAGCCTTGCTCCACAATCCATCATCATTGAAATGGTGATACCATTTAGAACAATAATATCCAAGGGATGATCATACTTCAATCTTGATTTCGAGTTTGGCGGATGGGTTACTCTGTCACAAAAATGATGGATATCCCATCCGCCATATTATGTTCTCCAACGGCTCTAATGGGATCGTAATATGGCGGACAGGACATCCGTCATGTTTGTGACGTAGTAACCCCCTCAGCCAAACTCGAAATCAGGCCCGTAGTCTTAGATGCACAATTAACATCATTGACAATCTGAAGTACAACCTCTGTTTCTTCAGAACTCACCTCAAATATTTTTCCTTATTCACTTGGGACTTGCAGCATAATTGTGCATAATACCTTGATGGCGAGACAGTCCTTGGAATTAGCCAAGTGATTGGGATTATCACATCTAAAATAAGTAAGCTTGTTTTCACAGGAAGTTTTGCACTTTTCTTTTGAAGAAACAGATTGTGTAGAAGAGAAAGGTCCTTTGCCTTTATGTAACTCATGTATGTACAAGTAGTGTTTAGCAATGATTAATACTCTCTTACGCTTTGGGTCATTCTTAGTCCAGGGTTCTTCTCTTATTTTATCCCACTTACATTCCAACATGAATTGATATCTTATCCTTTTTTCAGTGATATCACCAAAATCACAAGAAGCTAATATGGGTAAAGCAGTGACAAAATCTTCAAAAGGTTCTTCTCCTTGTTTCTTTTTAACAAAATAGTAGCGCTGTAATACAATTGTTACTTGGGAAAGAAATTAACTAATTTCTTTATACCACCTCAAATTTATACATAGATTTCTCTGTCAAGATTGGGTAGATTTTCAAATAATTCTTGTTCCTCAGCCCCTAAACAGTGAATTAACATAGATGCTTTCTTTTTCTGTTGATAAATGTGGACCACGTACTTTAAATAATTTGTGAACGCGTTCTTCCATTTGGACCAAGGAAGAACAGGTTCACCTGGAGAAAATAAAAAATATGAAGGAGGAGAAATATTTTGAAACGAATTACAGAAAAGATGAAACATAATAGGTAAGAAAAGGAGAGGAGGAGCTCACCAATCCAACATAAACAATCTCACATTCCAATAGAACATACCACACCAAATAGCACGGGGAGAAGTATAAAAGTTATGAAACATCCTAACAATACCACAGGTGGGTTCTAGAAATGATGAAAAGGTGTCTAAGTGAGTGAGAGATTGTGCTTTACATCTTGCATTATTTAATAGCCCGCTTTGGTGCATGTTTGATATTAATAAAAAGCAAACAAATGAACTGATAATAGAATAATGAACGTATCTGGCACAGCATCCATTAAGGAAGACTCCAGGAGGGCTTAAAAGTACACCATTATTTCAGGTGCTTTGCTTCATCTGACAAGAACCTAGCTCATTAAAGATATTTGGCATTAGCCTGAATTCCTTGTTTGACTGATATGTTATTTTTAATTAGATATTCAATAACCGTGTAAGCTGAGAGCAAACTCTTCTGCCTACTGCCTCCAATTGTCAGAGCTTTCCATCCTGAAAGATAACTCTGAGAAGAGTAGTCAGTCTCTAACATAGCTCTGAAGTAGCTGTACTCTGTGGCTAACTCACTACATTCTGTGTGGAAATAGTTAGCTCTGGTAGCTGAGGCCTGATCCAGTATGTCTTGTGTAGGCTGAGGGCCAGGTCTGCTGTTTGAAACCTTAATCTTAGGGGCTGACTTATAGTTTGGAAAATTACCCTCTTGGCAGACTACGGCCTGTCATATTTAGAGGTCACCACCAACACAATGTTGATCTCTGTGCTGTCTGAGTCACTGCCATGACAGCGTTCCTCTGAAGGCACTGCAAGTTTGGGGAGCAGCCTAGGTCTTTAAGGCAGCTATGCTCCAAACACTTTTTTTGTTTTTCAAAAATAAACTGCTGAACTTGGAGCTGGTGACTGAAAAACAGAAAAGCTAATTGAGCCCTACATCCTGGGAGATCCCTCCCAGGGTATGAGAAATATTTTTTTGTCTGGAACTGCCATGCTTTTCCTCGCTCTGATTGACAGAAAAAATAAAATGCCAGGCCATTCACTCTAAATAGGGTGGGCTGCCTGATGTCCTTATTCCTATAGGTGCTACTCCATTGACCTGTTGGACTAAGCTTTCTGACTGCAGAGCCAGCAGGGGCAATACCATTGGAAAGATGAAGATCAGCTCAGCTCATAATGAAACAAGCTGACTGAGGGTTTGATAGCCAGAATAATCTGTCACAGTTGGGGCGTGCCTGTGTGTACTGGAATACCTTTTGCCGTAGAGCTTTATAGTTTGTGGGTTGTCTTCAGCTATCTTGGCTATCCAGTACGTGATGTGTTTTCGGGACCACTGCAAGGGACAATGAATCCTATACCTTTTAAAATATGTGTTTGGTAAAGAGTTGCTCCATGTTTTTGTTATCTTTGTAGTGTGCTAGTGTAGGCCTCCTCCCTCCTGTACCTCCAAAGTGGAATGAAGCGTACAGAATAAGGTGAATAACACTACACCCATAGTGAGGACCTGAGGTGTGCAACTCATTTGGAGATACAGGAGAAGCACCACATTCCCTGAGTCAGTGGAACAGAGATCCTCTCAGAAGTGACAATCTACTACATTAATAGGAACTCTGGCAAATACTATCATAAGGGCTGGAAGAAGTAAAGCAATCCATTTCAGACCACCTGTGTGGAAAAAATGCCTGAAACTCTCACATATAATCATTCTCATGTGAGACGACTCACTAAAAAAGCTCTAGTGCCTCTCCCAGGGTGCTATATGGTGAGTAGGACCAAGACTGGACTCTTCACTAGGGTGACCTTCCAAGAAATCGGCTCTGGGGCGTCACCGGCGGAGGAGGGACCCATTAGCGCGCCAGCGCTGGCCAGGTGAGCGCTTAGTGGGCCGACACGAGGGACCCCTAACGTGTTGCCCCAACCGGACCCGATACTGCCTTGGTGGACCTGGGCGAGCACCCGGCCTTCATTGTGGCTGTACCCCGCCTCCGGATCCGCATAGCCTCCTGACCTGTTGGAGGGCCGCGGGCGCTGCACATCTCCCCATCGTTCTTGCGGGTGCTCGTGCCGTAGCCCCACCGCTTGGGAGGCCTCCCCCGCGGGTGAAGGCAGCCCGCATGATCTACCCGGCTGGGCCTACTGTGGCCTCACATACTCACGCTGTACGCCGGAGCTGCTGGTTGGCCCCTGGCCGGGGGTCCCAGGGCGTTTGGGACACATCTCTGGAGACTCTGAGACACTGGTGACCGCTGACTACCCGCAACGAGCTGCTCGAATACGGCAGCCGACTCTTCCTCTTACCGGGGTCCCTACATATAGTACTTACAGCACACACTCTGCAGACACTGAGAGGGACTCCCATCAGCGGGTACATCCAGCAAGGCGACAAACTACTATGCAGAGGTGAGCAGAGTTGTTAAAGGCGCCCTAAAACTGGCGATTACTGGACCATCTGATATTGGTAGGGAGTGCTCCACCTCGAGCTGGTTGCGTCATAGTTGCGAGAAAATACTGCCTCAACTATTACCTGTCTAGAAACTTTTTGCGACTCCTCTGGGCCTTGGGGGTACCTGGCAACTTTCCTTCACTCCGGCGCTTCCTGCTCTTGATGTTGCATAACGATTTCACGGAACACCACACTGCCGCCTTTGCTCATTGCTTTGCTTCCTCCGGTGCTCTTCTTCATTGCTCCGTTATGTCCCTCCCCGGGCGGCAATGATGGGCAAACCTAAGGCGCCCAGGGCTCCGGGACCTGAGCTGGATCTCACCTCAAAGGAGGGGGGAGTCTTGGAGACCCTGGCACAACTAGACACTACACTCAAATCCCACTCTGCCCAATTCGATAAGGTTCTTCAGGCTATTCTCGACACCAAAACGTCCTTGGAAACCCGAATCGCCACAATCGCCACATACGTTACCCTACTTCGGGCCGACCATCGTAAATTGGCTGATCGTGTGGAAGAAACAGAATCCTCATTGGCAGCTCTCTGCCCCACGGTGCAAGACCTGCATTCCCAACTGAAACAAATGCAATTGGACCTAACCACCCTACATAATCGCGCAGAGGACGCCGAGGGCAGGTCTCGTCGGAACAACATTAGACTTGTGGGGTGTCCTGAACAGGTTGAAGCACCCAATACTGAACTCTTTATGGAACAATGGCTGATCGACCGCGTGCTAGACGGCAAGCCTCCAAAATGTTTCGCCATAGAGAGAGCACATAGAATCCCCGGCAGGGCCCCTCGCCCAGTGGCGCCGCCATGACCCATTATCGCCCGGTTATTGAATTTCCGCGATAGCGACTTAATTTTACAGCGCTCTCGCTCCCACGGCCCATGGCAGTACGAAAATGCCACGATATCCGCATATCCTGACTTTACAGGCGAAGCGTAACTCCTTCACCAAAGTAAAACAACGCCTCCGGGAACTAAATTACAAATATGCGCTCTTATTCCCAGCTAAATTACGGGTGATTGATGGTGAGGCCACTAGACTTTTTCAATCCCCGGGAGATGCATGGACCTGGTTGCATGCAAAGGGATTGGTGCACTCAGCTTCAGACACTCTGGAGGACGCCACTTGGTTGACCCCACACTCCAAACAACGCAAGCGGAAATCAAGTAAAGCTGGCCCCTCTCGCGATCAAGCGGTCACTGAACAAGAGAAAGTGATACAGGAAGCAGCGCACTTCTCTCACAACTCCTTTTTGGCCTTATCCGACAAGTTCCAGTTCCCTTCTGATTCAGATACTGGGGCCATGTCGCCTTCCAGGACTTCTGGCGATGAACGTGCCCCCCTGATAACTCCAAGACTGGCTGATGATCTTTGACACACCACAATCTATGGCTCCTAAATATTGGTGATGTTTGTCCCGCGTCTCCATATTAGTAGCGCTTCCTATCTCTCCTGGGGGGGGAGTATTGTTATGCTTCTGCACTCCTACTGCCTATGACAACGGACTATAATATATTAACCTGGAATATCCGTGGATTAGGCAATCCCATAAAAAGATATAGAATATACACTTACCTCCGACGGCGCCATATCCATATCGCCTGCCTGCAAGAAACACACCTGACTCACGGTGAATTACTTAAATTGCAGCGGCGCTGGAAGGGTCAAGTTTTTGGTACCAGCTATTCCGCGTATGACAGAGGCGCCCTGATATGGCTTGCGCCGGAAGTACCATTCACTAAAACTAGATCTCATGTGGATTGGGAGGGCCGGTATGTCATACTGGACGGCCTAGAAAATGGGCGCCCTATTCTCTTGACTTCTATATATGGCCCTAACACCCTGCATGGCACGTTTTTCGATGAATTAACTCCTACCCTATTGTTAGATCCCAATACTCCTAGTCTATGGGGTGGCGATTTTAACTGTATTCAGCATACTGCAATGGATCGCTCGACTCCTCCCATGCCAAAAACCCCTGGTCTCCTAGCCACTAAACATTTTCAACGCTGGTCACACACTATGCACTTATCCGACATATGGCGTTTACACCACCCAGACGATAGGGAATATTTGTATTATACCCCTAGCTACCATATACACAATAGACTAGATTATATTTTTTGTAATTCTCTATTTTGGCCACACATCCGTAGCTCTGAATATTTGGGTAGAACTTGGTCGGACCATAATTCCCTTAGAGTGTCGTTCCAATGGGGGCCAACCAGACCGCAAATCCCATTGTGGAGGCTGCAAGTGGCAGCTCTCCAAGACACGCCGTTTAAAACTCAACTTGGTACCACCGTTACGGAGTATTTTAAACACAATGAAGGATCTGTTGGGGACCCTAGAACAGAATGGGATGCTATGAAGGTTGTGATTTGAGGCCATTGCATGGCCTCCTCCTGGGGAGCAAGATCGGCCCTTACCCACAGTATAGGGAAGCTTGAACACGAAATACGGCAATTGGAAGTTGCAGTTGTTACTGACCCTTCCGTCCGTCAATGTCTATCTACGCAGCGCCGCCAACACCGGGAGGACTCCCTCAGACTCAGCAAATTAAATTATAAGACATACTCTCTGCAACAACACAGAGAGGGTGACAAACCAGGACGTATATTAGCATGGTTACTGCGTTCTGAGGTTCCACGAACAGTGGTCAATACACAGGAAGCAATTAACGCAACCTTCGCTCATTATTATAAAAATCTATATACAGCACGGCCGACCCCTCCCACGTTTGATCTTCACCCGTAATTAAAGGATCTTCGGTGCCCTCCCTTACACAACAACAGAGACAGGACCTAGACCTCCCACTGCACATAGATGAGGTGAACCTCGCAATACAACAGATGGCTAGGGGGAAGACTCCAGGCCCAGACGGTCTCCCCGTAGAGTTCTATGCCTCTTATGGGACCACTCTTGCACCCAAATTATTGACTTTGTACGAGACATCGTACCAGCGGGGCGCACTCCCTTCTACATTGAACGAAGCACTCATTGTGGTCCTTCCAAAGCCTGGTAAGGATCCCCTCGAAGTGGGCTCCTATCGTCCCCTCTCCATGCTCAATATTGATTATAAGATCCTTAGTAAACTATTGGCCAACAGGTTGCTCCCCCTACTTCCTTCCTTGATTCATCCCGACCAAAATGGTTTTGTCTCTCACAGAACTACTTATGGTAACATTAGACGTCTCTGCCACCTCATTGATACACTGTCCGGGGGAGACGGCTGCCCAGTGGCGGTGTCTTTAGATTTTGAGAAGGCGTTTGATACTTTGGGATGGCCATACTTATTGTGGGCACTGGGGCGCTTTGGTACTGGTCCCCAAATGTTGCGATGGATAAAACTTCTCTACACAGCTCCTTGTGCTAGGGTTCGTACTGGACACTGCGTATCTGATTCCTTCCCCATTCAAAGGGGGACACGTCAGGGATGCTCCCTATCACCGATACTCTTTGCCCTGGCGATGGAACCTCTTGCTATACGATTATGGCAGAAGGAAACCGCGTGGGGCTTGTGGGCCGATGGTAACTGGCACATTACTTCTTTATATGCTGATGACGTACTAATTTATCTACGCGATAGGACTGCTGCCCTAGCCGATTTATTCCTCCTATTAGACCAATTCAGCGAGTTATCCGGCCTCCGAGTGAACTGGAGTAAGTCCTGTATGTTCCCCCTTTGCAAAGAAAGCAACGCTGCATCCTGGACATCTCCTCAGGACAGACTTCCGTGGGTGGCAAACAGCTTCCTCTATCTCGGTGTAGATATATATCACACTACTACAGATTTTGTGGAAGGCAATTATAATAGAGTGCACTCGTCCATTCGTGGGTCCATGCCCTTCTGGCTGCGTCTGCCTCTCTCCCCAATGGGTAGAGCGGCTATTGCCAAAATGCGAATACTTCACTGGTTCTTATATCTCTTCATGGCCCTTCCTTTCTTCCCGGGGAGACCTTTTTTCACAGCGGCACGCAGTTTATTGACCTCTCTCATCTGGGGCTCGGGCCGCAAACGGGTCTCCCTCGATATATTACACCACCCAACTCAGGATGGGGGTATGGCGATTCTGGACTTGTGCCGTTATTACGCTGCGGCTCAACTCCACTGGCTTATGACGTGGCTATCAGAGACCCTTTCCATAGAGGGGACCATGATTCGCCAGATGACAGGTGGCGCGGGGGTACTGCATTGGCTCTTTGACCGTCCTCAGCCTGGCATTCGCGTGGGCCTGCTCCTTCGCACGGCGAAAGCCACCTGGGTTATGTTTATTCACAGACGTCAACAGCGATTTCCCTACTCCCCGGAGCTCCCAATCTGGGAACTGCCCCAGATCCATGACCTCCAGCGACTATATGATTTTCACACGTGGCACGAGGGAGGGTTGTCCCGCGTCGGTGAGTTGTTTCAAGATGGGAAACTACATACTTTCCAGACACTCAGTACCCTCTACCATCTAGATCCCAGACAATTCCTAGCCTATGCAGCTCTACAAGCTGTAGTTCGACAAATGTGGTCCCTTGGTTCTTTGGAACCTCCAACACACGCCATACTCCACCATTTATTGACTAGGACGGGGGAAAGGAAAGCAATTACTAATTTATATGCCCTATTGAGAGACACAACAGTAGTTCCCCACTCTCATAGTAGATCTAGATGGGACCAGAGCCTGGGAGTGACCCTCACAGACCCCAAATGGAAGATGGCCTTAAAACAAGTCAAATACGTATCGCGGAATGACAGACTGAAATTTACACACTTCAATTACATCCATCAAACTTACCTGTCCCCCCACAGACTGCATCGAATATTTCCGGGAGCTCTCTTGGTATGCCCACGATGCGCCCAAAACAATGCCACCTTCCTACATATGACATGGGAATGCGCTGATATATCCCTTACCTGGGCACACGTTGTGCGGCATATTTCCGATATTGTAGACGTCCCCATCCCATTAGACCCACTGCTATGCCTCTTAGGGATAACTCGAAGATCCAAATTGTCCAAGTATTATTTAAAGTTTGTGGATCTCGCACTTATCCTCTTTAAATGCTTGATTGCTATGAACTGGAAGGCCCGAAACCTCCTGAAAGATCGAAATGGCTTCGAGGGGTGCTACACTGGGCTACGATTGAAGCACAAGCACTTGAATATGACAACCGCAAACGTGGGGGCGAAGGTGGGATTACACTATGGGACACGTACCTAGTGAAAGTAGAAGATAAATTGGCCGCTCCTGCCCCCACCGCCTCACCTTGTGCGGACACCTCATCCAACCCTAGCTAAATTAATTATATGTGTCCGCTCCATGGTCCCGACCCAACAGCAGCTCTCGCGCTCTGAACTCGCTGCCTCCTCACATCGTTCCATCCCAACCTTACAATCACTGTATCGCATCATTTATTGTTTCCCTCTCTCCCCTCCCCCCCTCGCCCTCTCCGATCGCAATTATTTCACGTCAAACTATTGCGCCCCCCTCGATGATGTACCTATTCAAGTCGTGCGCCGATGCACCTCCTCTTCACCAAGGAGCTCTCTATTGTTGTTTTCACAGTTTTTTTCTTTCCGTTAGACCTTATTGGTCCCTGTTGCTTATTATATATTCCTACATTGGACTACAGTACACCCCATAATGTCTCTATTTATAGAATAGTGTATACTCAATTATTAGCTCATGTATCACTGACTTTCTCTGTTATGTATGAATGTAATACATTATCTCTCACCATCTGAATCACGCACGATGTACCGCCCTACTTATGCCCTACTATTGTTAATGGGTAATGCCTGACTGGTGCAGATATGTTTTCCTTCTCCACAACTATAATCCTTATCCTCTATGCGTGATTGTATAATAACCAGATAACGATATGTAACAGATCACTTATACAAAGATGCTTTATTGTGTATGTTTTATTCAATTTAAAATACCAATAAACAGATTTAACAAAAAAAAGAATACCCATGTAAGAGGTAACTAGACCTAGTTATACTAGTGATTACTTAAAACAGTTTGCTCATGCTGCCTAGGTTGACGGGCTACTACCCTTACCCACAGCTATGAGAGTAGTGCATTGTGGGCCCGGCAAGGTAAAGGCAAGATCACAATCCATGAGACAGGCCTAGGTCATGGTGTACACACATGATCAGAGTTCACCCATGACGGAAAATTGTTACCAAGGGTCCAGGTATGTCTGCAGCAGGGTCACTCAGGCTAAGGTTCAAGTTTGTTACTGTGAGGCACTTTTTCAACCTAACTAATCTGAAAAATCACCAGTGGAAGGATAGAAGACATGTGTCCATGTACTAGGTAAGTGAGAAATACAAAGAGAGGAAGGAAAGCCCACACAATGAATAAGAAATGAGCAAATGAAAGTGACAGTCGAGCCAACAAATAAAAAGCAATAGGCAGACTGTAAGCCTACTGTAAACTAATAAAAATAAGCTCATGAACTGTCTATTTGGGGAGATCTAAAAACTGCCATCCCTCTTCCTTCTGGGCTGTGTCAAATGCATCCATGAGCTATTTCACTCTCCTGATTAGCCATTGCGAGGTGAGAACAGACACTCAGTTCATTTTCCAAGGAAGGTCACTTACAGAAATTGACTAATAAGGCACAAGCATTGCAGTTTCCTTACTGTTACAGTGAGGAGGACCACGTGGATAAAACACTGCACTTTTATCACTTTTGTAAGATTTGTCCTAGGGCCCATTCTCTACTATTCCCTTCCCAAACTAAAATGCTGTTTATAACTCCTGCTGATCACAAACATTGAAATCCAACATCCAAGTCTTCACATTTTACGCTATAAATCTTGTTTGAAAATAGTTTTTTCGGGGCATGCGTACTTATTTTGTTTAAAAAGGGATTTGCATTTTTCGGCTTCAAATAATTTTATGGATGTTTGGTGTTTAACAGTATGCATAGTGTTTTTCAAATCGTCCTCCCCCTTAATCTCATTTTGTTGCCCCATGTGAGAGAAGGGAGGTCAGGACAAGGCTTCATCACTGAACATTGCTTTAATTTGTGTAGAGGAGATCATCTAGTGTGAAGTGTGGTTTTGCTATTATGATGTGTGTTCCTACTTAATTAAAAGACAATTGCCTCGTTTCAATGATGTACTCGCCATCTGATGTAAAGTATACATGCAGGTTGTTTCATCACTATATATTCATAGCGTTGTTGCTTTTGATGTGTGCATTTACATATTACACAGGGGCAGTAGCCACTGTGTAGTTCTACTTAGGTCAGAGCTTCCATGGGATGAGCTTTTTTATTTTGCTAATAAGTGTTTGTTTTAGAAGATTTCATGCAGATTTCTCAAAGTTCATCCACTTCAGCTACTTTATGGAACGTTTTCACACTGATCCGTGAAGCGGGGGCTGAGAAAATAGTGGAGTCCAAAGAAGGTGATTTTCCATTATAATCCTCAGGATATTTTGCTGTTTCATGCAGCAAAAAGTGCTCAATAGAATTACACCAAATTTGGTAAAAATGTAGAACTTTACTGAGAACATATGCTTTTTTGTAATCTTGTATAATTAATATTCAGCTGTTTGAGACATTCGCATGTAAATAGGTGTTCGGGTTGGGCTTGAAGGGGGTTAGAAAGTTAGGTGTATCTAAAAGGATAGTCCAACTAGAGTCCTGGGTACCGGAAATTAAAACAAAAACAAAAACAAAAAATCTAGAAAGCCCCCTGCTTGGCCAAGGGAGCTCTTTGTTCCATTGTACTGCAAGAATGATCTGATATGCTTGTTGCAACTCAGGAGAAAATGTGGTGGCGGCCATTACAGTACTAGCTTCCTATGCCCTGAAAACATTTTGTAAAAATAGTATATGGGGGCACTGTAGGTACGCTCTAATCACTTGTCTGGGAATCCAGAGGGCCCTCCTAAAGGCCAAAATATATTTTTTTAATGTGCTGCCGATACTAAAAGGGACCCAGTGCTCTCCTTTAGTGAAGTACAGTGGAACTCATATGGGAGCTATCAATCAAGTTTTATCGCAAGGCTACTGCAACCTTTGGCCATACTCTTGATGGGGTGGGTCTTATTGTGTGGCAGAATACCAGGCCCTACGGCCAAAATCCATGCACAGTGTGGAGTTGGCTGATTATGATAAAAGAATCGACATCCACTGGAAAGAAAAGCAAAGGCTAAAGAGACATTACAGTTAGGTGACAAAGTAACACAAGAACTAACATTAAAAAAACGAAAAACAAATTTGCCAGTCACTTTCATCTTTGATATTTTTTTCTTCTTTTTTTTTTTTCTTTCAGCACAGCTTGACCAATTTAATTGTTCGCTCTACAGTTCCACTTGTATTGCTCTCCTTGGTTGCAATGCCTTTGAAACGATGTGCGCAGTATTTGTCACGGTATTACATTTTTGGCCAACAGTTCTCCAATTCAAGCTGCACATCCAGAATTCTCCATATTTTCATATATCTAGCTTGTTGGAAGTTTCAGTTTAATTCGCTGCCTTCTAAAAGTGTAAATCAGTTTAGCAAGGCCACGAGTCAAATCCTAAATCCTGTATGTTGTTTCTGATAATCTCATACATTAGTGGTTTCCAACCTGTGGTCCGGGGACCTCTGGGTGTCCTCAAAGCCTCCTCCTGGGGTCCGCGAATACCTAGAAAATTAAATAATATTAGCAAATTAGGTCTCCAGCTTTCAGTAATGACTCACTGGGGGTCCCCAGATTCCAATACCAAGTCAGAGGGGGTCCCCGGGTTCCAGTAATGATAAAGTTGGAGTCCACAGAAGTCAAAAGTTTGGGAACCACTGTCATACATGATTCAGTTAGTCAAGTGATGTATGGTGCCAATCCTGCTATCATGAAATTGACTTGTGCAACGTCATCAGTAAAGCCTTTTGTGATGGCAGGTGTTTCAGAAGTGGACTGGTGGTGTAGGAGTTTGTATGTGTAGGAACACATGTTCCTCAACAGTGACTGACGCCTTTTCTGATAAAGCTGTAATTATATTGATAATGTCATAAGTAATCACTGTCTCTCTATAAATTATACTTTGGATGTTTATGTCCGAGTATCTCACCATAATAAACTACAGAAATCTAAGAGGATTTTTTAAATATCTATTTGCGTACTTAAAAATGTACTTTTTCTTTCCTTTTGTAAAGAATCACTCTCAAATTTCATACGTATTCTTTATCTGTTTGCCTGCTTGTCAGGAAGTCATCACACGTGTTTTTCTCAGTTACGGTAGCGGTCGTTGCTGTAAATCAGTCACTAGAAAGGGTGGAAGGCGATCAGATGTCTTCCTCTTCAGCCATGATTATTAAACAAGGTTGTCTCTGGGTGTCAGTCGCATACTTAGGTTACATGAAAGGGTTGACTGAGTGACAGGTGTGACTCCCCTTACCGAAGCGCAAAAGAGTCTATGCAAGGTCTGAACACATGTTTAGAGCCTCTACCTTTAGGTAATAGTCACAATTTCTGAGCTAACGAAAATGCTGCTTTGGGTTAACTGTTTCTATCCCTCATTAGCTTAATTCATTTAGTGTGGCTCCCGACGAAGATGATAAAGAAACTTCAGACTGCGTTTTAATGACCGTCTCAGAAATGTCTACACTATTGCTAATGATGCTAATAGGTTTGGTATGCAGGATGTTACTTAAAACAGAGCTTTATCATGCATTACAAACCTCACCAGCCCCAACACCCTCCCCCCCCCTCCATCTTTGAAATATACATTGCAAATAATTTTACAACCTGCGTGTTCCACTGGCGCTACCTCCACGCGGATCCCACCTTCCATTCTGAGGGACATAAGGGCAGATGGACGAGCATAGATGTGATTGGCAGATACTCAGTCCACAATTGGACACGCAAAGCGGGATGACTGAAGAAGTTAATGTCCTCCATCTTTCTGAAAATGCGTTCTAATGCTCTGTTTATAAACTCAACAGACATTATACATTTACAGAAATCAATGTATTTAGCAAATACTCTGACACTTACTGTTTATTTATGCACCAAATGTCAGGGATTAAACTGTGGTTTTGTCTTCTTCAAGTATATGTGACAATACCACCATCCAGTAATTATGAAAACCTCATGTCGATGCGTGATGCATCACTTATGGACCATCACAGCTAACAACTGCATGCACAGGTTAGCGGACCATCAGCCAAACCATATCTGCAACATCCACAAGTGTATTCCCCAATGTTGAGTACGACTGCCATGAGGTCCCCTGTCTCTTGAAGACCAGATTCCAGAATTAAACAATTGGATCCTAGTGACAGGCCTGCACTGCCATGGTTGTCGATGAGATAAAAGTAATTCATAAAGAGAATGATTACACTTTTTTCTTATTTCACAACTCAATTAAGATCTACCAAGCATCATATTGGAGAACTATTCAATAATTTGTAAATGTTACTGGGTACTGGGGTGCACGATAAGTAGCCTGACAAGGGCTATCCACGTGATCAACAGGCAAAACAAGACCATCACTGCCTAAATGACATAATATCAAAGGATCATTGCCTCTGTTCTTCATTGTGTGCCCGAGGTAATGGAAGCTATGTGCCACAACACACAACAATCTAACCTTGAGGTGGTAGAGAGTCCAGCCCTGGGCAGGGCTAGGCATTGAATTCCTCACATCAGTATGACTAAACAATGTTCAGGGTTGCCATCTGTCCTCCTATGTGCTGCATTGCAGCTTTCTTCTCCTAATGTCCTTGGATTTGTCAAAGGTATAAGCAGCCATGATCTCAAGGTATAACCGTGGTCACTAGTAAAGTGGAATTGAGTTGAGATTACCCATGTTGGGCTTAATCACAACTGTAAATTTACATATGGATTAATTTAAATATATTTAATTATTTAAAAAGTAACGTGTTTTAAAATATGTTAATAAATATTTTATCTTTAAATATTGATTTTTTTATATACATATATTTTTCATATTTTTTCAAAACACATGTATATCTAATTTAAATAGAATCTCATAAATAATAATGTTAACAAATGAATCTCGACTTTTTAACATTAAGTCATTTATCACCAAAGGAAAGTATGAGAGGTTCCAATGTTTTGCTTCATATCCTCCCATTAAGTCTAAACTCTCTTCACAGAATGCGAAAGATAAGGGACTGATAGTACCCATATCAAAAACTCTAACCTATAGAATCATTAAAGATAAAAAGAGGAGACACCTCACCCACCCAATGGTGGCATGCTTCATAATTGGTGTTTCTTCTCACCTAGATGGGTCAGAACCATCTTGGTGGTCTCAACCGAATCCAGGAGCTCTTATATTTATGATTATCTGGACTAATGACGATCAACAGCAGTAGTGGCATGCACTGGCCGACTGTTTCCTGTCTGCCCTTTTTTCCGACGGTAACGCACCTCTCTTGCCATTGAGCGCTTCAAACCATGCCAGGCAATGCCATGCATGTTTTTTGTGGGCTCCAACTATTGCCCGCCCCACACCTCTGGGCATCCCTCCAAGGTCGGGCTTTGCCTTTCTGGCCCGCTCCACTTTCCACATACCGATGGCTTTATTCTCCCATTCATGGTGTCTTGGAAAGGTGCCTGTCTGTCTCTGCTGCATGCCCCTACATGCAAAGACGGCCAGTGCAGGGCTGTGGTAGCATTGTCCTTTACCATCTCTGACCACAGTCCTTGAGTATTCAGTCAGTAGTGGAAGCCGACAGACTGTGCCATATCTGCCAGGAGGGCTAGTGTGTGCACAAGGTTCAACTCGTCCCCCTTCCAAAAAAGATTTGTGACAACTTAAAGTATGTGGATCACCCATGCGTAGCCTTTTTATTCCAATAAAACACATCAAAACAACATATAGCATATGCTACTTGTAATCAATCAACCCAAAGACCCCCCCACAAGGGACTGCAGAATTCAACAGACAAATACTTAAGGTATCAAAGATATGAAAGATATGGCTTCAAGCGTTTTACAAAAAAAAATTAGAAGGACAGCAGCCAGAAGATTGGTTACAGCACTCGTGGAGACAGTCTCTTGAGATTAAGGTTGCAGTGCGTATTGTGCTGGCAGGCCCCAACACCACCACCACCACCCGGGCATTTAAGTAAAGCAGCAGAGGACATCACCAAAATGCTATTGGCACAACAACTTTTGGCATCCATCCAAACCAGAAGGGTGCTCCCAGCAAATCCCAGGGCACCACATTGCGCATTGGCCCCGCCGGGGTACCTGAACACAGACGTAGCCCCCAAAGTTCCAACCAGGCATCCAGGGCAGGGCAAGATCAGGGGGAAAGGAGAGCGAGGCAAGGGTCGTGCCTGTTTAAGTATCTTCCCACTGTGGGTCCCCCTGCGCCTCTTGATGACTTGCTTTCGGTCCAACATTGCCTCCTCGTCTCTCCCGATGCCTCCGCTGGACCTGTGATGGGGGAGGGCTCCTGCCTGTGGGGCATCAAAGGGCCCCCCCACCCCCAGGTACTGGGGGGGCCTAGGTAGTTCCAGCATTACCCGCACAAGGATGCCCCTCCCTTGATTAACCGAAGCGGCTGCCCTGCTCCAGGGCCAGAGATGGTGATTGCTTGCATTTAATCCCACTGTGCACTACTGATAGAGAAGGGGTGGGGTAGAGTGAAACAGGTTTGCATGTATGGCTCACATCATCCTCCCCAAGACGCTGGCCTGTGACCGCTTATTTTTGTATAGATCCAACCACACAAGCAATTTAGCATGAACTGCTATCCTATACGACCTTCCTGTTGTGGGCTCAAGAAACGGTGTAGTTTGTTCAAAGAACCTCCATTGAATATCATGCCTTTCTATAGATATAGATATATAGATATATAGATATATAGATATAGATATATATATAGATATAGATATATATATATATATATAGATAGATAGATAGATAGATAGATAGATAGATATATATATATCTATATATATATATATATATAGATATAGATATATATATATATAGATATATATATATATAGATAAACATATAGATAATTTAAAAATGAAGCCAGGCTCTTGTTTGAGTTACTTTTACTTTACATCATTTTTATCAGCTATGGGTCAGCATTCAAGGCTATGTTTGGTTGCACTGCTCTCAATTTAATGTCAACTTTGCATTTGCATGCTTTTTCAGGAATTTCAGATCAAACTCCACGCAATGCTGAATTCACCTTGGTATTAGGGTTGTTTGACATCAGAAAGTTGGGCTCTGCTAGTATTTGCCATCCTATGCTGCTGTTTGACATGTAAGCTCCCTTGCTAAACCTAAGCACTGGTTTGCAGAGTTGCAAGTGTGAGATGACAACAACCACAGATCCTTCCTCATGGCCTGCTTCTAGATGCAGAATGGCTGAGTGGCTTTGTAAAATTATTGGCACTATAAACTCAGGTTTAGGGAACAGGCTCGCACAGACAGCCCCAAGCCTCCCTGAAACTCAAGACGTCCACTGTTTGTGTAAGAGACACTGTTAAATCTGGTCCTGAGCAAAGAGGGAACCAGGGGAATGGAAAGGTAGAGAGAAACAACCATCAAATATGGGAACACTAGAGAACCTGCAAACACAGTGAGTCAAAGTTATTATGTGCACTTGCAAATAGGAGGCATTAACACAGTATCATACAAGTAAACACATGCCCCTCCATGTCTGGTGTTGGAAGCTTAACCTATAACTAATTTGTATCTTGCCCAATCTGCAAAGTGGCAGGAATGGGACATAAATAAATAAAGTTCAAACCAAACACAAAGGACACACAACTAAGAGCCTAAAACTGAAAGGTACCAAACCCACAAGGATAAGAAATTGTGAAAAGAAAATTAAGGAGAGCTAAGTCCAAATGTGAATTGAGCAGTAATCCCAAAATACAGCAATCCTAACGTTGCCAGACAACGATTTGGTTTTGCACCCTGTTAGAAATGGGGTCTTTGGTTACCCCCTGTTCAAGCAAGGACCCTCACTCTAGTCAGGGTAAAAGAGAATCACCCTCAGCTAACCCCTGCTTACCCCCTTGGTAGCATGGCACGAGCAGTAGGCTTAACTTCAGAGTGCTAGGTGTAAAGTATTTGTACCAACACACACAGTAACTTAATGAAATCACTACAAAATGACACAACACCGGTTTAGAAAAATAGAAAATATTTATCTAAACAAAACGACAAAAATCCACAATATATAAGTCAAGTTATCAATTAAAAAGCAAAAAGAGGCTTTACGTAGTTTAAAACACACACTAACACTGTTCATGTGAAAATGTACCTTCAGTGCGTCAAAAATAACCCTGCACAGGCGAGTGTGCGTCAAAAAGGGCTTGCGATGCGGTGATTTCACTCACGAGTGAGACCTTGCGTCATTTCTCCTTTCGTCGGGTCGGGCGTGTCGTTTCTTCTCTCCTCAGGAGAGCGATGTGTTGATCCGGTCAGCACTCTCGGGTCTGGGCAGGCATTGCGTTGTTTTTACACGCCCGGTGGTACTTGCGTTGGAAATCTAGCCACATGATGATCCGAAAACCAAGCAGCGCGGGTTGCGATTTCACCAGCCTCCAACAGCGATGCTTCGTGTCGTTTCTCCAGCTCCGTGCGTCAATCTTCGGGTCGCGTTTGCAGGTGAGCATTGATTTTCAGCCACAAAGCAGGCGGCGCATCGATTTTTCAGCTGCAGATCGGAGTCGCATCGATCTTTTTCCTGCACGGCGTTCTGTGCGTGGATTTCTTCCTCTTAGGCTGCCAGCTTCTCCTTTCATGGTCCCAGGAACTGGATGGGCACCACAGGGCAGAGACTCCAGATGCTGGTAGAGAGAAGTCTTTGCTGTCCCTGAGACTTCAAACAACAGGAGGCAAGCTCTAAATCAAGTCCTTGGAAATCTTCACAAGATGGAAGGCACACAAAGGCCAGTCTTTGCCCTCTTACTCTGGCAGAAGGAGAAAATGCAGAATAGCTCCACAAAGCACAGTCATAGGCAGGGCATCTCTTCTTCCTCAGCTCTTCAGCTCTTCTCCAGGCAGAGGTTCCTCTTGATGTCCAGAAGTGATCTAAAGTCTGTGGTTTTGGGTGCCCTTCTTATACCCAATTTCTCCTTTGAAGTAGGCCTACTTCAAAGCAAAATCTCTCCTGAATATGAAATCCTGCCTTGCCCAGGCCAGGCCCCAGACACGCACCAGGGGGTCGGAGACTGCATTGTGTGAGGACAGGCACATCCCTTTCAGGTGTAAGTAACCACTCCTCCACTATCTCCTAGCACAGATGGCTCATCAGGAAATGCAGACTACACCGCAGCTCCCTTTGTGTCACTGTCTAGTGTGAGGTGCAACCAGCTCTACTGTCAAACTGACCCAGACAGGGAATCCACAAACAGGCAGAGTCACAGAAACGGTATAAGCAGGAAAATGCTCACTTTCTAAAAGTGGCATTTTCAAACACACAATCTTAAAATTAACTTTACTAAAAGATGTATTATTAAATTGTGAGCTCAGAGACCCCAAACTCCACATATCCATCCGCTCCCAAAGGGAATCTACACTTTAATCAGATTTAAAAGTAGCCCCCATGTTAACCTATGAGGGACAAGCCTTGCAACTGTGAAAAACGAATTTAGCAATATTTCACTATCAGGACATATAAAAACATTATTATGGCGGTCATTCTGACCGCGGCGGGCGGCGGCCGCCGAATGACCGCCCCGCGGTCAAAAGACCGCGACGGCCATTCCAACTTTCCCGCTGGGCCGGCGGGTGACCGCCAAAAGGCCGCCCGCCGGCCCAGCGGGAAAGCCCCTGCAACGAGGAAGCCGGCTCCGAATGGAGCCGGCAGAGTTGCACGGGTGCGACGGGACAGTGAAAATCTGTATGGGGCCCTGTTAGGGGGCCCCTGCACTGCCCATGCCAGTGGCATGGGCAGTGCAGGGGCCCCCAGGCGCCCCACGACACCCGTTCCCGCCATCCTGTTCCTGGCGGGTTTTACCGCCAGGAACAGGCTGGCGGGAAGGGGGTCGGAATCCCCATGGCGGCGCTGATTCCCTGGGCCAGGGGAAAACAGGCGGGAAACCGCCGGTTCCCCTTTTCTGACCGCGGCTTTACCGCCGCGGTCAGAATAGCCCTGGAAGCACCACCAGCCTGTTGGCGGTGCTTCCGCTGCCCTCCGCCCTGGCGGTTTCAAACCGCCAGGGACGGAATGAGGGCCTATATGTCCTACCTTAACCATACACTGCACCCTGCCCTTGGGGCTACCTAAGGCCTACCTTAGGGGTGTCTGACATGAAAGAAAGGGGAAGGTTTAGGCCTGGCAAGTGGGTACACTTGCCAAGTCGAATTTACAGTTAAAACTGCATCCACAGACACTGCAGTGGCAGGTCTGAGACATGATTGCAGAGCTACTTATGTGGGTGGCACAACCAGTGCTGCAGGCCCACTAGTAGCATTTGATTTACAGGCCCTGGGCACCTCTAGTACACTGTACTAGGGACTTACTAATAAATCAAATATGTCAATCATGGATAAGCCAATTACATACACATTTTGTAAAGGTGCACTTTTAAAGGTGCTCAAAATCAGAGTCCAGCACACATCAACAACCTGGGAAACAGAGGCAAAAAGTTAAGGGAGACCACACTACAGATGAAAAGTCTAACGCACCCTAGTTTTTATTCTGTCTGTCATTCATGACCAGGAAGTGTAAAGGAAAAACGTAACCACTAATTGGACTGGATTTGTGTAATTCAGAGACAGAGTATCATGCACAACACCAACCATCTTGCATTTGGCCCAATGCCTTGATTGCAATGGCTTATGTGTTATTTTCACCACTTGAAGCCCGACTGCCACAATCTCTTATCCCAGCTCACTGCCCAGATGATCACAGTATTCCATACATACTTGGAACTGGACACAGAACGCTGCTGTGTGGACTTACCAGGAACCACCTTCGACTGCTGCTGTTGTGCTGACCTGTGACTTGCTGGGTTGCTAGGAGGATCTGCCACTATCTGCAACACTTGTGCTGGCCTGTTTGTTGGGCCTTGCAGCCCTGGGCTCCCTCCTTTTCTGTCTCCTGGGGCTGGGGGCTGTGGCCCCTGCCCCCTGCGTCCATTTGCTTCTAAGCACAGGAGTGCTTTGTCATAGATTTCCGCAAGTGCAAAAGAGAGAGCTTTATTTACTGATCAAGTGCCTTGATATCGCTTTCATTTGATGGCCATAGCACTTTGAGGACACTTTTCAATGTGACCGGAGGGAGCATCACTGCTGCGACCTGGGTGGTATAAGAAAATCCAGAGCGCGCCAAGCACGCTTGTTGGTTAGTACCCCTGGGTTACTGGAGTGCTGGAAGAGTGCCCCAGAGGCACCAGGAAGATCTACTCTTTGCTAAGGATCACCGTCGCGACCTGGGGAGAAAGCAAGATTGCCTGCTGACCAGACAGGACAAAGGCACCGCCGGTGGAACGAGAGGTCGGGTTGGCATCGCTCTAAGGAGACGCAGGGCTGGTGTATCCATGATGGCAGTAGGAGCCCCCTGCTTCAGTCACAAGTTAGCAGCGGCCCCGGGAAGCCCTGGGGAGGGTCCGGGTGCGCTGTCTGCTGCAGCCCTTGAGCACATGATGAGAGCAACGGGGTAGCTGCCCCGACTGTGCTGGGAAGCTCACCCTTTCCTCCCTGACCAGAGCTTAGAAGCTCCTTGCCCCAACGTTGTGGGCCGTGACCCACCGAGTAACCTCCCATACATATCGAGGCTGCCCCCATGAGAGGAGTGGAGGCACCCAAGTAAGACCCGGGTGAGTGTAGCCCAGGCATTGGTTCTTAGTTGGCAGTGCTTGTGGGCTGGCAGGACGGTGAGGGTAACCTTGACGGAGGTCCCGTGCCTGCCCAGCCTTCTTAGAGGAAATTCCCATATTATATATATATCCATGTTGGCGACACTAGTGACCTGCCATTTAAAGAAGGATGTTCACAATATGTGCAGCCATGTGATGTTGTTTGGCCTTGCTGGTGATATGGGGTAACCCTAATGTCCATTCCTGATAATCATGTCTTCGCAATTATGATACTGTGACCATTCGGACATATGTCTATTGATTAATGTTTCCTCTAGTGTGCATTCATAAAGTTGCCTAGACGTGCATGATGGGGAGGTTAGTGTGACCTGTACATCTATAGTAATGCTTACCTGACAACTGCTTATGTTGCAGAATAATGAGTAATCTGTGTCTTATGTGTGACTACTGCTGATTTCTGCAGAGTAACAGTATTATATAATGTTCTGACAACTGCTTGGGTAGCATGGTATTACTGACATGTTATGTTTGGTCTAATGATGTTGTATACAATACAATTTGTTTTTATAGAACTTGGTGTTGTGTTCCCTTTGGGGTGTATTCATTGTGTCACAGGTGTGGTGTGTGTGTGTTGTGCAAATGTCTTACACATTGCCTCTGGGTTAGGCCTGACTGCTCGTGCCAAGCAACCAAGGGGGCGAGCAGGGGTTATCTTGGACGTGTAATTCCCAGGCCTTGACTTACAGTGGGTGGGTTCTGCCTGGCTTAGGTGCATACCCTAGCCAACCAAAAACCCCATTTCTAACATTGGTATCTTCACACTACATACTGATTCTCTGACCCAGACCCATTTCCCACGGCACACAAGGGCCCCAAACACTCCTAAACTGTCAATGATGGTAAATCCTGAAAAGTAGTAATTGTTATGCATTGACATAGATTGCATAATTCTAATTATTTTTAACTCACCATAAAACTATTCTGAGCAAAGCTTGCTTAGTGAGCTTTGGCTCAGATGTTTCAATCACTTTTTAGGTTTTGTATGATTGTGCAGCTGTCACCATTCTTAATGTGATGGACTTAAAAAATGAGCTTTCAGGAGTAGTACAGAGAAGGGCATTGGCTTTGTCCACATGTTGATAGCTAGGAATACAGGCAGGGTTTGTGTGATCTGGCAGAAAACAACTGTTTCCCCTCATACAGCTGTGATTATTTTATTTATACAGCTTCATGTGCCAACTGCAGTATAGCTGTCTGAGCTTGAACTTTCAGAGGCATACATGACATTGTAATGATGTTAAAGTGTCTTAGACAACTAGATAATTTACTGTTTGTTTTTCTGTGGCAGCAGCACAGGTGGGAGGAAGGCAGTCATGAGGAATGTTTTGCAGTACCAGCATCCTTCCTGAACTTTAGAATTGCTTTGTGTTTGAGAGCAGTTTGGGATGCCCAGGGTTACCCTAATCTACATGAATGTTTGGGTCTGACTTGACAGTGTAACTGTCACCTGACTTTGTATGATCAACAAGAAAGAGCTCCCAGTGTACTACTTAGTGGGAGGCTTAGCCTCCACTCACATTTTGGTTTCCCTGGGTACATACACTAAAAGGGCTGCTTGTATTACACATTTTGCCTTGTGGGAAAGCTTATGTTTGATGCAGCAGGACCGAGTTGGTTATAGTTATGACCAATGATCATGGCTACAGACCTGATCTATTTATTATGAAATGTTATGATCCAGGCACTGGGCCTGACGTATTTACAATGAAAGGCATGTGTTAAAGTCAATAAGCATTTGTATGGGCCATTAATCTATATTAAAGCCTACAGATGGTTATTTTCTTACATGGAATCTCATAGACTACCATAGTAGGCATGGGTTTTGATATTTGTCACCCATTCTGGCAAACCCTGGCGGTTTTTACTGTGATGTTTCTTGTTTGGCCCTGTTGAGATGAGTTGTGTATTCTTTTGCACCCCATATTTTGTACAAATTTGTAATTTTATAATTGTATGTATGACGGTTGTCAGTTTGTGTGCTTGAAGAGGTTGATGTTCGATAAGGTATAAACCCAATAGTAAAGGCTTCATAGATTCATTGGGAAAAGTCATACCAGATTTCATAGGTTTGATCTGTTTATTATTAAACATTATGACAAAGCCATTCCAGATTACCTTAGTAGTAGGCAAGAGTTTTGGTGTTGGCGATCCACCCAAACATACCATGGGGACAGAACATATACATTGCAATAATCCTTATTATGCACTTTTAGGATTGATCTTTTGCTTTGCCAATTGAAATTGTTTATACATTTGTACTTTTATGACTGTATGCTGGATGGTTGCCTTGAAAAACACTTACGCTCAATGCAGTAGGCTTGGATTGGTTATGATGACAATCCAATGATAAAAGCTGTAGGCCTGATTGTTTATTATGACAAGTTACAATAAAGACAGCGGGACTGGCTTATTGATTATGAAAAGCTTATGTAAAAGGCAATAGTGATTTAAGGGTGGATTGTTATTTCTCTGAATTAAAACGTGCAGAGAGGTTTTAAACTTTGAATCTCACAGATAACCCTAGTGGACATGAGTTTACATGTTGGTTGCCCCCTCTGACAAATCATGGATATATAAGATTTTCAGTGTGACAAACTTTGTTAACCCCCGTCAGGGGAAATTGTATTTTGCTCTGCTAACTGTAATTTTCTGTACATTTCCAATTGTATTACTGTGTACCTGATGGTTGCCTTTTGGAAAGCTTGCACTCAGTAGAGTAGGTCTAAGTTGATTATGGTGACAAGCCAATGTGCAGGGAAATATTATGCCAAATGAGATAGGTCTAGCCTGTTTTGTATGAAAAGTTATTGCAAAGGCGCAGTAGGTCTGGCGTATTTATTGTGCAAAGCAGATGTCAAATAGACCTATAATAGAGTATTATCGCATTGTTACAGGCCGTAGAAAGGTATTTGGTTAAATGTAATCTCACAGATTACCATAGAACACATGGACTTTGGTGTTGGTCACCCACTCTGACAAACTCAGGGAATAGAATTTCACTGTAACAATGCTCATTGGACCAATATTGATAGAGGTTGGACATTGTTTCCCAACTGAAACTTTGTACATATTTGGCATTTTATAAATGCATTCATGATGGTTGCCATTTTACATGAACTACAGTAGGCCTGTGTTGTACATAGTGTCAAGATATTGGTGAAGGCCGGAGGCCTTATTGTTTTACTGGGAAAAGTTATGTCAGAGTTCAAAGCTATGATCTGTTTGTAATGAAATGCTAAAACAAGTAAAGAGGCCTTGCTTATTGTGAATTGCATGTGTTAAGGGCAATAGGCTTTACAGGGTGGATTGTTATTACATTTTACAGTTATTTTGTTGCATGGAATCGCATAGATTACTGTAATACCCCAGGGTTGTAGTGATCCAACCAAACAAACCATGGCGGGATGGACGATTTGCACTATGGTAATCCTTATTTAGCACTATTAATATGGATTTTATATCATTTTGATGCCTCTATTTTGTACATACTTTTCTTTATAAACAATAAGGCCTATTACCCTTTATCATTGGCTTCTCACCATAACCAACTAAATGAAAAGTTACCACAGTCAGTAGGCCTGATGTGTTGATTGTGTAAAGCATATGTTAAAGCATGTAGGCATTGAATAATAGATTATTACTTTGTATTATAGTTCACAGGTAGGTACTTTGTTGCGTAGAATCTCACAAATTACTGTAGTAAAGGGCTTTGATGATGGGTGTCCCCTCTGACTAACCATGGATATAGAAGATTTATCATGTCAGAAGTCTTGTTAGGCCCTCTTAGGAAAGATAGTATTTTGCTTTTGCCAACTGTAATTTCCTTTACTTTGTAATTTTCTACACTTTGTAATTTTATGACTGTTTCCCTTATGGTCACCTTGTGAAAAGGCTTAAATTCAGTACTGGAGGCCTCAGTTGGTTATGATGACAAGCCAATAATAACATCTGGAGGCCTTATTGGTTCACTAGGAAAAGTATTTCCGATGCAACATGTCTGATCTGTTTGTTATGAAAAGGTATGATAAACACAGTAGGCTTGGCATAATGATTGTGAAAAGAATATGGTGAAGTCAGTAGGCAGTTAAGAGTGGATTGCTATCTCTCTGTATTAAAACCTTCAGATAGGTATTTGGTTACATGAAATGTCACAAATTACCTTTGTAGGCAAGGATTTTGGTGTTGGTTACTGTCTCTGATTAACCCTAGTAGGAGGATATCTGCACTATACTAACTCTGACTAAAATCTCTTCTTCGCGATCATCCAGGATCTTGTAACAAAACAATCATTATATAAGATAGAATAGATAGAATAGACAGAGAGAGAGATAGTGTTGGAAAGAGGATTATTGGTAAGGGCAGGTAGGTACCAACACTTAGCAATAAGCCACAAACCCCCACTAGGTCCAGTCAAGGTCTCAGTAAGTTAATCCTTGCTCGACCTTTGGGTAGCTTGGCCCACGAGCAGTTAGGCTTAATTTAGGAGACAGGTGTGTAACGCATTTAATATCAACACAGAAAATAACTAGAACATAACACACAATAAAAATCTGACACTAATTAATACAAATAGGAAATATTGTATCTTTAAAATGACACCAAAACAACACAAATCCAGTGTAGGGAACCAGAGATATGAATTTTTTAAGTTTAAAAGTAAAAATAGCGCTTAGAAGCAAATAGTGCTCAGTGTTAAAAAAAAAAAAAAAAAGTTGCAGTGGATAGGGACAGCGGTCAGAGTCCAGGCCACCCATGATGTAACACTGTAACACTTAGTTTCAGAAGTGTTTCTTGATTCAGGAAAGTGGTCCACAGCACCAGGCAAGGGTTCAGAGGTTCTGATTTGCCTCTTGGGGTCTGGGACTACAGCTCCACAATGCAGCTCCGAAAACGTATGGAGTTTTGTTTTTTTCAACAGTTGCTCTAAACTTCTCCAAACTTCTGGATCTTCTTCCAGAGGTCCTTTGGAGTCCTTGATGTGTCCACAAATTTGATCCAAGGTCCCAGAAGCTCTGAGTTGCTCCTTAGGAGTTGGGACTTCAATTCCCATAATGTGTCTGGTCAGAATCCTCAAATGGTCATTGGACACTGGTCAGCTGGGCTCTTGCAGGACTTCATGCAGGGGACTCTGGTCAGCTCCTTTGTACCTGTAGCTTACAGGGAGTCCACTTCTGGATTTACAAAAGCAAGGCAAAGTCATTTTCTTGGTGAAGCCCAAAGTGTGTAGCTAGTGCAGTCCTTGTAAATGCAGTTTTTCAAGTGCAGGCAAGGGGTTCAGCAGGGCAGTCCTTCTTCAGTATCTTTTTACAGCAGGGATCTGAATTGTGGGGCAGCTATACCATATTTAATTTTGCTCCTGGATTGGGAATCAGGGGTGGTGCTACTGTCAATTGGTTGCAGGGCATAACCCTCTGGGTTGACCTCTTCCTGTGAAGTCTGGCAATAATCAGTCCCAGAAAGCAACATTGTCCAAAAATCCAACATGGAGAAAGTTCATCCTTGGAGGTTAGATCTGGCTGAGTCCACCCACTAGTGTGGCTAAATCTCTCTTAACACACCCCTTTGAATCCCATCCTGATCTAATCACTAGGGCTCCCATCTGTCTGGGGGAGCAGGAAATAGGGGATGTCCAGCTTCTGTCCCAAGTGGCTTTCCCTCCTTTGAACACCAGTTTGGCAACTCTTCCCCCATTCTGCTCTGTCATCTGCTACAGCAGTTTTTCTCCCACCAGATGCTTCCTTTCTCTCAGCTCAGGCCACTTCACGCCTCATTAAGGTAGCCTGGCTCAGGCTGCCAGACGCTGAACAATCAAGAAAGGGCACTACAAGGCTAAATTTGGTAACTTTCAGAAAGAGTTCTAAAACTCTTTCCCTGTGCTAGTTATGTTAAGTTCAACATTGGCAAGTTGTTGGATTTAACATAACATTTCACTTAGTTTAAGTTTGAGTTTATGAATTTGTAAAGCGCATAGCTACCCTGGGGCATCCCAGCGCTAAAGTACACAGTGAATCACGGAGGAGCCGAAGGGGGCAGATTACCTGCGGAAAAGGATGTTTTTCAGCTTCTTCCTGAAAAGAAGTTCTGAGGATTCATGACGAAGTTCCAAGGGCAGAGCATTCCAGAGCCGAGCAGCCCTGATGGAGAACGAGTTGCCACCCCAAGATCTCTTGACAAAGGGGGTATAGACCTGTCGAGAAGATCAAGATCTAAGAAGTCTAGGGGGAGCATAGAGCGAGATCCGTTTTCTAAGAGAGAGGGGGCCCTTATCGTGTAAGGCTATGTGAACAAAACACATGGATTTAAACTGAATACGCTGTTTAATCGGGAGCCAGTGAAGAGTTGCAAGCGCTGGTTTAGCAGAAAGATGCCTAGGGGTATTCATAAGAAGTCTGGCTGCAGCGTTCTGCACAACCTGCAGCCTCTTTATTACATACTCTGGGGAACTCAGATATAGGGAGTTCCCATAATCCAGGCGAGAGAGAATTAAGGCTTGTACAAGAATTCTTCTGGCAGTAAACGGCAGAAGATTAAGAATCTTCCTGAGAGGTCTGATTAAGCCGAAGCAGACCGAAGAGATTCTTTTAGCCTGCAGCTCCATTGTCAGACGGGGGTCAAACAAGAAACCTAGGCTTCTTACCTGTGTTATTGGAGGGGGCAGACTGTTAAAAGCCTCCGAATGCATTGCCAAAGGGACAGCAGGGGTGCCCTTGCCTACAATCATAACCTCTGATTTGCTGTCATTAAATTTAAGTTTGGATAAGGTCATCCAGTCCCCAATATCTTTTATACAATCGGCCAAGTTGGCAGAGGAAGAGTCCCCGCTACTTGAGAGAGATTCCACCAATTGCGTGTCATCAGCATAAGTGACCATAGAAAGATTATAAGGAGCGACTACTGTGGCCAAGGATGACAAATAGATGTTAAACAAAGTAGGGCTTAAAGACGAGCCCTGCGGGACTCCACAGGTTAGAGGCCTGAGGTCAGACAAAAAAGAACAATCCAGTACTTGGAAGGATCTTCCAGTAAGGAAAGAGGAGAGCCAAGCGAGGGCTGAGCCTCCTAGCCCTATCTTGGAAAGTCTGTCAAGGAGGAGGATATGATCAACAGTGTCAAAGGCTGCACTAATATCAAGAAGGATAATAGCGACATGACCACCTTGATCTAAGAGTTGCCGAGCTGATTCAGTTACCGTAAGGAGTGCCGATTCCGTGCTGTGGTGAGCTCTGAAACCCATTTGAGAAGGGTGGAAATGATCGTGGCTCTCAAGATTCCTGGTCAGTTGCATGTTTACATGTTTCTCCAAGATTTTTGCTGAAATGGGAAGAAGGGCAATAGGTCGATAGTTATCTAGGACAGAGTGATCAAGCTTAGGTTTTTTTTTAAGAGGGGTTTTATAATCGCATGTTTAAGGGAGCTGGGAAAAATACCGGAGGACAAGGAATTATTAAGTATTTCTGCCAAAGGAGCAACAACAATATCTGCCGCCTTCAAGAGAATAGAAGGGGGGGGCAGGGTCCAAGGGGGAGCCCCGATTTGATATTGGAAAGAAAATTCTGAGTTAGTGTCTGTGAGGGGAGAAAAATCAGTTAGCTGGATCATATCGGTATGAGGATTCATATCCTGACCCTTGAATTTCTTCTGAGAGGGAGATGAGGGAAAACCGGAGTATATCTTGTTGATCTTGTCCTGAAAGTGAGCTGCTAATACATTACTATGTATAGTGGAAGCTTCAACCGGGGAGGGCGGCATAGGAGTTATAGTGAGCTCCTAAAAAATCTGAAAGATTTATTTCTGAGAAGCAGAAGAATTCTCTATTCTACTGCTGTAATAGAGAGTCTGGGCTGCCTTAATATTATGATGATAGGGTCTAATAGCTAATCTTTAAGCTTCTTTGGCGGAAGGGTTATAATCTTTCCTCCACAAT
This sequence comes from Pleurodeles waltl, assembly GCF_031143425.1. Classification (NCBI taxonomy): domain Eukaryota; kingdom Metazoa; phylum Chordata; class Amphibia; order Caudata; family Salamandridae; genus Pleurodeles; species Pleurodeles waltl. Next base: position 469,894,732 of record NC_090437.1, read on the forward strand.
CTCTCCAATTTTTTACAGTTCTTTCTGAGTTCTAATAGAGAGGATGAAAACCAAGGATTAGACTTATGGGCAGGTTTTTTTCCCTCAGTTTACAAGGTATAACTGAATTCAAAGAGGTAGAGATCCAGCTGTCGAACAAGTCCACCGCATTAGAGGAGGCATAGTCATTAGCTATAGGGGAGGTGCGAAGTACCGTATGCCAGGTGCTAGGTACCAACTTCGACCAAGCACGACCCATAGTGGTAGACCTGGGGTGAGTCTCTCTGGGAGTATCATAGGGGAAGGTAGATGACAATAAATAATGATCCGTCCAGAGTAAAGGTAAGGAAGAGGAAAAGGTGAGATTGGGGACATTACTGTAAATAAGGTCTAAAGTATGCCCTTTCATATGAGTTGGGTCAATAGCAAATTGGTCCATGTCCATTGAGGTAAAAGAGGCTGATAGTGATTTCGCCGACGGACAGTCTGGATTATCTAGATGGATGTTAAAATCGCCAAGGACAGTTAAATTAGAAGCCTTACCAATACAACTGGCTACTACATCAGGAATGACTTCCAAAAAGGCTCCACAGGGGCCGGGGGGATGATATAGAAGGATTCCTGAGAGAGTAAAGGTGGAAGACAGGTACAAAGAAAAGAACATGCTTTCACACCCTGGGATCTCAAGAGGCAGTGTCGAACATTTAGTTGAATTTTTGTGGATAATGGCTATGCCACCGCCTCTCATCTGGGGTCTGTCTAAATGAACTATAGAGTAGTTAGGAGGTAGGACACTGCAAATATCCGCTGAGGAATCATCATTCAGCCAAGTTTCTGTAAAGAACAAGGCATCCGGTAGTAAATCTTCTAGGAGCGTGTGAATATGTAAGAGGTGAGCCGACAGAGATCGACAGTTAAGCAGTCATAACTTGCCTAATTGATGAGAGGAGGTATTAGAGGGTGAGGCGATAGTAGGTGACCAAGAGCAGCTAGGACAAGGGGAACATGCAGAAGACTGGGTAGGACCTACAGGAGTAGAGCATATCTGGGTGTCTCTAAGAGCATGAAGATGGGATGAGGAATACCTTAAACTGTTTGTAGAGAAACGAGCAGCATCCCTGGGCCCTGGGCACGTCGGGGCGCGGACGGGCGCAGACAGGCTTGCCCCGGCCGCCTGCGTTTAAAAAAGGCATGTGGGAGGCCCGACCTGGCTCCAGGATCAACCACTAGACCGGCAACCAAGATGGCTGCCGAAAAATGGCACCGTAATGGCTACCGTCTGAAAAGTTAAAAAGTAATGCAACCGGGAGCCCCTAAAACCGGGCACCGGTGCGGAACAGAAGATAGAATAAAGCCAAAAATACAATATATATTTAAAACAACGCCCCTAAGAACTGAAATAAAACCACAAGTCGTTTTGGCTAAAAAAAAGTGTAGTTCGCCCCCAACCTAATTGCCCACAATAAAATAAATAAAAATACTGTTATTTGCAGGATAAAAGTTTAAAACTATTCACTTTAATGAAAATAATACGGCAGACAGAAAAACGGCCGTTCCGGATTACAAAATGTGTGCTTACTGGAGCCGGCAGCTGCCTGCATTTAAAAAAGGCATGCAGGAGGCCCGACCTGGCTCCAGGATCAACCACTAGACCGGCAACCAAGATGGCTGCCGAAAAATGGCACCGTAATGGCTGCCGTCTGAAAAGTTAAAAACTAATGCAACCGGGAGCCCCTAAAACCGGGCACCGGTGCGGAACAGAACATAGAATAAAGCCAAAAATACAATATATATTTAAAACAACGCCCCTAAGGACTGAAATAAAACCACAAGTCGTTTTGGCTAAAAAAAAAAAGTGTAGTTCGCCCCCAACCTAATTGCCCACAATAAAAAAAAAAAAAGAAAATACTGTTATTTGCAGGATAAAAGTTTAAAACTAGTCACTTTAATGAAAATAATACGGCAGACAGAAAAACGGCCGTTCCGGATTACAAAATGTGTGCTTACTGGAGCCGGCAGCTGTCTGCGTTTAAAAAAGGCATGCGGGAGGCCCGACCTGGCTCCAGGATCAACCACTAGACCGGCAACCAAGATGGCTGCCGAAAAATGGCACCGGAATGGCTGCCGTCTGAAAAGTTAAAAACTAATGCAACCGGGAGCCCCTAAAACCGGGCACCGGTGCGGAACAGAAGATAGAATAAAGCCAAAAATACAATATATATTTAAAACAACACCCCTAAGGACTGAAATAAAACCACAAGTCGTTTTGGCTAAAAAAAAACGTGTAGTTCGCCCCCAACCTAATTGCCCACAATAAAAAAAATAAAAAAAATACTGTTATTTGCAGGATTAAAGTTTAAAACTATTCACTCTAATGAAAATAATACGGCAGACAGAAAAACGGCCGTTCCGGATTACAAAATGTGTGCTAGTACCAAACTTGATATATTTAGCTCATCTCTATTAGAAATAAGACTTTATTATATTAAAATAGTCTCCCAATGTTAGCCTGTGGAGACCGTTGACTACAATGGGGAGAAAACAAATTTCACTGTTTTTCCATCACCAGGGCTTATAACACATCTTTTATAAAGTTCATGCTTATATGTACATTGCACCAAATCCTTGGGGCACATAGGGCAGACCTTAGGGGTGACCTATATTCAGAAATAAGGTATATTGAGACTTTGGAAATAGTTTTAATTCCAAAGTCGAATTTGGGGTTAATTTTAACTTAAAAGCAGCCAGCAAGGCAGGCCTACCTTCACGATGACACTGGACACCACAGCAGTGCACCTATGGATGCACTAACTGTACTGGGGTCCCTAAACCTACATGCCAAACCATGACTAGGGACTTATAGGTAGGTTGTCAAAGCCAATTATAATTAGGCCTAATTTGTCTATACCATTTTAAACTGTGCCCTAGGCCCTGCTAACCGGTCACAGGGCCAGTGCTCTGTCAGATTGGCTGATTTTGGGGTCGCACATAGGCGCCGCCTGGTCGCGGCGATGTCAGTTCTTTAATTTCCGCACCACGTACCAATCTGGAGAGAGCTACCCTGGTCGTTTCTCGACCAATTTCGATATAGCACCAGGGTTGTTTATGGTGTTTGGAGTGTGACCATGACCCGAAGTCGTGCTCCAAGTGCCAGGCCATGCACCCAAAGGCTTTGAAGGAGCGGTCCCTAAAGCTCATGATGGCTCGGCGCTCGACTCTGCATCACTCCAGTCGCGCATAAGAAGATGATCTTGAGGCCGCTTGCGGAGTCACCACCACTCGTCTTCTTCCAAGTCTTCTGGTCACTCAGGTAAGAAATCAAAGAAGGCTAGGCATTCTTTGACTTCACCCCGTCACTTGGCTGATGCGTCGTGGGAGGAGCGTCGACGATCCAGGTCTCCGTCTCCGTCTGCGGAGCCTACTACTGGGTCCTCTCCACACCTCCACAAGATTCCGGGAGCAACGCCGCCAAGGAGTTCTATGAGGCTATGTGTCTCATAATTGGGCAGTCTGACCCCATCCCCTGTGGTGCCGTCTGGGTCTGGGGGTTTGGTTGGGGGCTCTTCGGGTTCTGCGCTGGTAGCTTCAGCCTCTGAGGGCCCCTCCGGCTCTGCTATCAAGTTTGTGCAGATGCCGGTCGTGTCATTGCGACCTTCCCTGGTGCTGGCTAAGTTGTTGACACTCTTGATGTCGGTTGGGCCCAAGATCGACGTCGACCCAATCCTAATTCCTGATAACCCAGAACTGGAATAGTGTCAGCTGATGCCACTTTCGACTTCGATGGAGCCTACTAACCCCAGGTCAGATTCAGACCCTTTTTCCTATGGGTACGAATTTGAGGAGGGATTGGAGGGGTCGCTGGGCCCTTATGAATACCAGTTAGATGATCCTATCATGGACTGGGCACAGGAATTGGGTGACGCCAGTGGTCTGGATACTTCTCCAGATGCTGGCATGCTTTCTCCTCTTACTGTGGCTACGGCGGAGTGAGCCTCCTATTCAATGGTGGTCAGTAGGGCGGCTGAGGTCCTTGTCCTCAAACTGCCCTCTCTAGCAGTCAGGACTAATCTCCTGATGGAGGTGCTTCAGCCTGGGGCTTCCACTTTGGAGCTTCTCCTCTCTTTCAATGAAGTCCTCACAGATGTCCTTCTGGTCCAGAACCATCACAGGGGCTCCTGTGAATAGGACAATCACGTGCCATCGGCCCGCCTGGAACGACTTTAAATTCCTGTCCCAACACACAACTCCTGAGAGCCTTGTCATCCAGGCATCCTCATCATCTGGCAAATTCCCATCCGCTCTGCCGGATAGGGCATCAAAGAGGCTGGACCAACTTGGGAAGAAGATGTTTTCTTCCTCCAGTCTGGCATTGCAGTCAGTGAACACTGCATGCCTTTTGGGCCTTGTGGGATACAGTCACGCACGTCTTGCCGCAGATCCTGGAGGAGACCTGGGCTCTGGTCTCCCAAGCTGTGGCTGATGGGAGAGACGCAATGAAGTTCTCTATTTATGAGGGGGACACAACCGACTCTCTGGGTAGATCGGTTGCATCGACAGTGACCGTGAGGCGCCACGCCAGGTTGAGAACATCTGTTTTTTCAGGGGATGTCCAACAGCCCCCATGGATATGCCCTTTGATGGCACCCATCTCTTCAGAGACAAGGCGGACTTGGTGCTTGAGATTTTCAAGGAGTCCACGGCCATGACTCCGGTCCCTCTGCCTTTCGTCTGCCCCTCGTCCCCAACAGTCTGCCTTTCGCCCGGCTCCCTGTTGCGTCCCTTTACCAGCCACTGTGCCACCTACGCTACTCAGTTCCTGCTTGGCCAGGGACACAGAATCCCACAGACTTGCGGGACAGGGAGCCAGAGGTCTGCCTAGTCCACCCCTGCCCCTGGTGCAGCCTCCAAGTCTTCCTAGTCTGTTCCCCCATTTCAGACCAGTTGGCGGCAGGATTCACCATCACCTGTCCTACTGAGAGTCCTTCACAACGGAGAGGTGGGTTTTGCAGATTGTCCAAATGGGCTACTCCCTCCCCTTCGAGACTGCCCCTCTGGCCATGCCACCATCCTACAGCTGCCTACTGGAGGATCATCTGGCACTTCTCTGCGAGGAAGTTGAGGCTCTTTTGGCCAAGGGAGTCATAGAGAGGGTCCCTGTGCCAGAAGTAGGTTGTGGTTGAATTCCTGCTAATTTCTGGTGCCCAAAAAGGACAAGGGCTTATGTCCTATCCTAGACCTTTGGGCCCTCAATCTCTTTCTCAAGAAGAAGTTCAGAATGCTCACTCTGGCTCAGGTCCTGTCTGCCTTGGACCCAGGAGACTGGATGGTAGCATTGGACTTGCAGGATGCTTATTTCCATATACCTGTCTTGCCTGCCCACAGACGCTACCTGCAATTCGTGATAGGTCACAAGCACTTTCAATTTACTGTGCTCCCCTTCGGCCTTACCAGTGCCCTTCAGGTGTTCACGAAAGTGATGGTGGTGGTTGCAGCTCATCTGCGCAGGTTAGGTGTTTGTCTTCCCCTACCTCGAAGTCTGGCTGTTGAAGGCAGACACCCCAGAAAGTTATCTCCCACCTTCAGGCTATTGTGAACCTTCTGCACATGCTGGGGTTCACTATAAACATGCTGAAGTCACACCTGACTCCCTCTCAGATGCTCCCATGCATCAGAGCAGTTCTGGACACAGTGCAATTTTGGGCCTATCCTCACGAAAAGTGAGTCCAGGATATTCAGGCTATGATTCCGATGTTTCAGCCTCTATCCTGGGTTTCTGTGAGAGTGACTCTGAGGCTGCTGGGCCTCATGGCCTTCTGCATCCTGCTAGTGACAAATGCCAGATGGCATATGCGGGCTCTGCAGTGGGGCTTGAAGTTCCAGTGTGCACAGCATGAGGAGAATCTCTCTGAGATGGTCCGTTTGGAGGTGGCGCAAGCTCTCTTTCAGCAGTGGGGAGAGCATTGATTAGGTCTGTTCACCTCTGCAGAAAACGGGAAATGTCAGCGGTGGAGTTTCCAAGGTGGCACTCGCTTGCCGATGCTTTTGGTCTCGAGTGGAACTCAGGCCTCCTTTCCGCCTATACCACTTATGTCCTGAGTTCTGAAGAAGATCAAGAACGTCTGGGCCCAAATAATCCTTGTGACTCTGGAATGGGCACGGAGAGTATGGTATCCAGAGGTACTGAACATGGCCACAGATCCTCCAGTCAGACTGCCCCTTCCGGAGGCTCCTCTTTCGCAGCAACAGAGGACGGTCCTCCACCCAAACCTGTCCAATCTTTGCCTTCATACATGGAGCTTGAACGGTGGCAGTTGACAGCTTTTGACCTTCCACCCTAAGTCTGTGACATTATCTTGACATCCAGGTGTCCCTCCACCAAAACGGTATATGCCTGTCGTTGGCAGAAATTTGTGGCATGGTGTACCAACAAGTCTGATCCCCTCTCTGAGGTTCTTTTGTTCTTCCTTTCTTTAACCCAGCAGGGCTCTGCTTTGGGCACCCTTAAAGATTATTGATTGTCTACCTCAGCTTTTCTTCGATTGCCAGACCAACCTTCTATTTTTAAGTTTCCTATTGGTGATAGATTCCTTACCCATTTGGGGACTCACCCATTTGTATCCTCCCATTCAGTTTATCATGTCCCAGTGGGACATCAATCGTGGCTTCACTTACTTAATGTGTGCTCCTTTTGAGCCGGTACACAATTGTCCTTTGCTGCTCCTTCCTCTCAAAACCGCATTTCTTGTTGCCATGACCACTGCTCGCAGAGTGAGTGAGCTTCAGGCTCTTTCTTCAAAACCCCCATTTTTATCTGTTCACCCTGACAAAGTGGTGCTAAGTATGAGGGCCTCCTTCCTTCTAAAAGTAGTTACACCTTTTCATGTAGGCCAATCCATCACTTTGCCTACATTTTATGCACATCCTTCTTATGAAAAGGAGAGACTCCACCATCTTGATCCAAAAAGAGCATTTACATTCTACCACAATCGTACCAAAGATTTCCGGGTGGACGATCATCTCTTTGTTGGATATGTGGGTGTGAAGAAAGGGAAGGGGGTCAAAAGCGTACCACTTTGCATCAAAATATGCTATGCTTTGGCAAAGAAGCAACCCCTGGAGGGCTTGTGCTCTCACTCCACCAGAGCAACTGCTGCTACCACAGTGTTAGCACTCTGAGTTCCTGTCCTGGATATCTGCCACGCTACAATGTGGGCATCTCTGCACACGTTCACTAAACATTACTGCAGTCAGGTCTGCAGATACAGCTACTTTGGTCATTCGATTCTGCAGGATTTTTTAGTCTGATCTTAGTTCACAGCCCACCACTGAGGAAGGTATTGCTTGGGTATCTATTTTAAGGTAAGGACTCGGCAACCAGAAGTCTCTATCAGATGAACAAGTTACTTACCTTCGGTAACTATTTATCTGATAGACACATATTCTAGTTGCAGATTACTTACTGACCCATCCATCCTCCCCGCTTGTGAACTAATTTCTAGGGAAAGGGATTCCCTTCTGAGGGCCTTAGCTCTGGCTCACCATTTTCAATGTTCTTCATGGTTCTGCGCTTTGGCCTGGAAAGTCGTGAAAAGAAACTGACGTCACTGTGCCGTTGCGGCGCCTATGTATGACCCTGACATCATCCCAGCGACCACAATGCCAACGATGGACGCGGAGTCAACCGACGCCACCTGATGGCAGGCAAGGGTACTGCTTGAAGAAAAATATCTGGATCCAGTCTGACGCCTGGGGGAAATTCTAAGTTAAGGAATCTGCAACAAGAATATGCCTCTAACAGATAAATCGTTACCAAAGGTAAGTAACCTGTTCATCAGGCCTTAAACTGTTACCAAAACAGCGCAGTCTTCCTTCTCTCTTTAATAGTAGTTAAGCAAGTGGCCAGACTTAAACACAAACATGGTTGGGCATCCTTTCTTTATGATTATTTTGTTTCTTTTCTCTCAAAAATATACTTCTAGCTCTGCTGTTGCAATATAGCAAAAGACACTGTGATCCAAAATGGATGGAGACCTAATATTTGTCAAAAGCAAATGGGTGAGCAACAGCCCCAATGATATCCTGTTTATGTTATGGAGCTGGGATGGAGCCAGAGAAAGCGTCTCATTAGTGCAGTGTGGTGTAACCCAGTAGCCTTCTCTCTGCCATGTCCCTCGCTCTTTATCTCGTTTCAGGGGAAACCAGCGAGACCTTCCTAATTTTAGAACCTTTAGATATGAAAACATCTGCCAGCCGTAGCAATCAAGTTTCTTGCTGGTTCCTCCAACCCTCTTCCGCTTATATAAGAACATTTGTGTATTATCAGTGTAGTTTTCTTTTATTTTCCTACTGTTGGCAAATGTTTCGAGGTGGCAAGGAGTGCAAATATTTTACGAATTTAACCCTGTCTGAGCATTACATCTTGTCCTCATGGAGCTGTTCACTGATATCATAGAATTCAGGTCCATTGGACAGGGCATAATGAACCTCGCACAACAACCACCAGAGTGGCATAATACAACTGAGGCTATGTAGCGACAGAGGAAACAGCACTTTTCTGTGATCAACGCTACATTGTATTGTGTTATGAAAAAGAAATTCCTCTAAGACTTATTTCAAAAATGCATTCACCCACCTTTCGATTACATAGATGAATAAATCGACCTACTTCGCTTTGTCAAAAGTTCTCTAACATTTTTTTTTCTTGGCCCCAAAACCATCCTCATTCGCAAACAGGGTAAGATTTTATTGAGCGAACTTGTTAAAAAGTGGTCTCAGGGCTACACTGCCAGCCAGGTCATAGAAATGATTGTTTAAAGGGGGGAAAAAAAGATAAAACGGCGATAATTCGCGGGATCTTTCGTTGTGTTTTGTTTATCGGTGGATGGAGTGAATGTGCATCAATAAACTTAGAATGTGCTCCAGTCGACATTTTTGTTGCTTGAGAATCTGAGAGGAAACACTTAATGATCAGTTAATTAAATGGGCTATTAGCTGGTAACCTGGATCCTAGCAAAATATATTGACTGTTCCTTATGGGACTTGGATTAAGAAAGCGTTCTTATGAACTGGTTGTTAATGATGTAAACTGCCTCATGGCCTTTTTAGAACTCATCGTGAAACTGTAATCCTCTGGTGAATGCATGTGGTAAACTGGAACATTCTGCATTTTACACGAGTTTCATCTTTGATCAATACGTTGATCTTGTATTCATCTGTTTTCCCGTCTGTACACAGAAGGATCTTGAAACACGCCTGGGCCTGATTACTAGTCCCCCCGAAGGGTTTTCAGAATTTCTCGCACCTGGTAAAACCAGACACCCCAGAGTTCAGAATTTATCAGGTGGTATAAATATTACCTAATCCAATTTTTTCCCCAGTAATGTGGTCTAATACACACATTTTGGATCTTGCCATTTCAAAATGTACATGTTCTGGAAATGACCAGATCTGACCTGTTTGTAACTTTATTTAATGTCAAGAGGGGAGGTATTTTACTTTTCTGACTGAGAAGGGAGGTGATTAGTAGTTGGGAACATATTTTATACAGCCTCATCAAGATAGGGTCCACTTCCACTTTCCTTTAAAGTGATATTGCGAAGTACCTCTACCTATCAATCAGGTGGCCAATTGTAGGCCATTCCCTGGGTAAGCTGTGTGTAAATCCAGTGGCCTATATATTACAACATAATACAGCATGAAAGTCTCACTTTGACGGCAGGCTTGGAATGTCTGACATCTATGATTACTATCTAATGGCACATTTGGTGCCCATAATCATTGAAGACAGATTCCTGGACCTGAGGACCTGCAAAGGAAGGGGACGAAGTCTAAGAGTCTCAAAAGTGTCCAGGGGTGGGGCAGGAGCCCACTAAACCCCAGATGAAGGTGCAAAATGTCTGCCTCTGGGTGGAAGAAGCTGAAGATTCTGCAACAGCGGAAGATGCCAGGAACTTCTCATTTGCTCAGAAGATGTCCCACGGTGTGCTGGAGGATGCAGAGTAGTTTCCACGCTGAAAGACCACAAACAAGCCTTATTAGCTGCAAAGGTTGCGTTTGAAGAAAATGGGTGCTGCCCGGTCCCAGGAAGGACCAGGAGGTCGCCCCTTGGAGGATGAGACAGAGGGAGCACTCAGCAACAGAGAGCCCATGCAGAAGCAGGCAGCACCCGCAGAAGCACTTGAACAGGGGCTTAAGAAAAGTGAGCATGGCGGTCATCTCAACACTACAAAGGGGAGTCCCACGAAGCCAGTGGTCAACTCAAACAGTTGAGCAATGCAAGACAGAGTGCTGGGGACCTGGGCTATGCTGTGCACAAAGGATTCCTTGCAAAAGTGCACAGAAGCCCTAGCAGCTGCAGTTCCGGCAGTACACAGGATTACTGTCTGGCGTTAGAAGACAAGGACTTACCTCCACAAAATTTGGGCAGATGGACCACTGGACTGTCAGGGTCACTTGGAGCCAGCTCCTGTATTCCAGGGACTATGCTCGTCAAGATGAGAGGGGACCCAGAGGACCGGTGATGCAGAAGTTTGGTGCCTGCGTTAGCAGGGGGAAGATTCCGTCGCCCCATGGGAGATTTCTTCTTGGCTTCCAGTGCAGGGTGAAGGCAGACAGCCCTCAGAGCATGCACCACCAGGAAACAGTTGAGAAAGCCGGCAGGACTAGGTGCTACAATGTTGCTGGTAGTCGTCTTGCTACTTTTTTGCAGTTTTGCAGGCGTCCTGGAGCAGTCAGCGGTCGATCCTTGGCAGAAGTCGAAGAGGGAGCTGCAGAGGAACTCTGGTGAGCTCTTGCATTCGTTATCTGACGAGAAACCCACAGGCGAGACTCTAAATAGCCCTAAGAGGAGAACTGGCCACCTAACCAGGTAAGCACCTATCAGGAGGGGTCTCTGGCATCACCTGCTGGCACTGGCCACTCGGAGGCCTCCATTGTGCCCTCATACCTCTGCATTCAAGATGGCAGAGGTCTGGGACACACTGGAGGAGCTCTGGGCACCAACCCTGGGGTGGTGATGGACAGGGGAGTGGTCACTCCCCTTTCCTTTGTCCAGTTTCGCACCAGAGCAGGGGATGGGGGATCCCTGAACCAGTGTAGACTGGTTTATGCAAGGAAGGCACCATCTGTGCCCTTCAAAGCATTCCCAGAGGCAAGGAGAGGCTACTCCTCTCAGTCCCTTAACACCTATTTCCAAAGGGAGAGGGTGTAACACCCTCTCTCAGAGGAAATGCTTTGTTCTGCCTTCCTGGGACTGGGCTGCCCAGACCCCAGGAGGGCAGAAGCCTGTCTGTGGGTTGGCAGCAGCGGTGGCTGCAGTGAAATCCCAGGAGAGCTAGTTTGGCAGTACCCAGGGTCCATGCTGGATCCCGGGGATGCATGGGATTGGCACCTCAATACCAGATTTGGCATGGGGGGGACAATTCCATGATCTTAGACATGTTACATGGCCATATTTGGAGTTACCAGTGTGACGCTACATTGACCTGTATGTAGTGCACGCGTGTAATGGTGTCCTCGCACTCACAAAGTCCGGGGAAATTGCCCTGAACTATGTGGTGGTACCTTGGCTAGTGCCAGGGTGCCCTCACACTTAGTAACTTTGCACCTAACCCTCAACTAGTGAGGGTTAGACATATGAGTGACTTATAAGTTACTTAAGTGCAGTGTAAAATGGTTGTGAAATATCGTGGACGTTATTTCACTCAGGCTGCAGTGGCAGTCCTGTGTAAGAATTGTCTGAGCTCCCTATGGGTGGCAGCAGAAATGCTGCAGCCCGTAGGGAATCTCCTGGAACCACAATACCCTGGGTACCTAGGCACCATATACTAGGGAATTATAATGGTGTTCCAGTGTGCCAATCAGAATTGGTAAAAATGGTCACTAGCCTGCAGTGACAATTTTAAAGACAGAGAGAGCATAAGCACTGAGGTTCTGGTTAGCAGAGCCTCAGTGACACAGTTAGGCACCACACAGGGAACACATTTAGGCCACAAACTATGAGCACTGGGGTCCTGGCTAGCAGGATCTCAGTGAGACAGGCAAAAACAAACTGACACACAAGTAAAAATGGGGTTAACATGCCAGGCAAGATGGTACTTTCCAGCACGGACCACATCAGATGACATGTCAGACGGCAACCTGGCCTGCTGTTCCATAACCGCAAGCAGCTCCGAACATTCAGAACCTTCCTGGACAGCCACCGCAAGTTTGTCAAAGTCCTGCACCAAGGATAAGCAGAGAACATACCAGCTCTGAGGGCTAAATTTTCCACTGCAAAGGCCCTCTTCAGACCCGAATCCACCTTCCTATCAGTGGCATCAGCAGGAACGCAGTCCTCAGGATTGACTGCCATCTTGCCAATTAAAGTAGCTAAAATGGAATCCAGCTTAACAGAAGGGAGCAACACCTTCTCCCCCTCCAGCAAGTATAACTTCTGACGGAAGCAAGGAACTTGAGACTTGTCCACATCCTTCCACTCACGGAAAACCATATCCTTAACCGGGCCCTGGAAAGGCAAGGCAAACCCTGAAGGTGTCTTATATTGAGGGAACAAGTGGGAATCAGTCCCAGAAGGCTGAAGAACAGGAAACCCCAAATTGTCCGGAACATGGTTCAGAACATCCCACTTTTTATCCCTGGAGACATACTTCCCACCAGAAGAAGTCAAAGGGGCATCATCATCCAAGGAAGAGGACCCCTCCGCCGCCCCCGAAGGACGGGAGGCAAAAGAACGCCCAGGCCTAGGAGGCCCAGCCTGAAGTGCTTTAGACAAAGCTACCTCAATCATGTCCTGAACCTCCTTCCTGGACATGAGAGGCGCAGGAACCCCCAGTGCAACCTGGCGCCCACCAGGAGTGTTAAGGGGAACCTCCACATCCTCCCCCGAAGAAGAAGAAGAGACAATCCTGTGCTGTTTGGAAGGACATGGCATCTTGGGTGCATTTTGTGTTTGGATCATGTCAAGGCCAACAGCAGCAAGTAAAATAAAGGAGAACACCCCCCCCCCCACCACCACCACAACCATTAAAAAGCAGTAAATGGAAACAGCGCAGTAATTAAATCAAAAACAAGAAAAACGCAGGCAGAAACACCCGCCCTACCGCATCCAAGAAGATCCACACAACCGGAGAAGCAGCCCAGCACACGTGAGGCGAAGACCCGAAAGTGCAGCCCCAGCCACCAGAAAGCCGGCTGACTCAGTCAGTCGACCTGGAAGAAGCGTCCTTCAAGGCAGCGCCGCTAACCTACAGGAAGATGCGACCACCGGGGGACCCACTGCGAGGAGCACCGCACCTGCCGAGAGTCAAAACGAGGCCCGCCCAGGCCCCGCCGTGGAGGAGGAAGAGAAGGTAAGTCTAGCGGGCTAGACAAAAAGAACAGGAGGTGGTGGGGGAACTTTTCAAAGGGGAAGGGAGGGGCCTAGGGGGAGGAAAGGAGCCTCATTGGTTGGGAAAGGAAGGCGAGGGAGGGACGGGAGGTAATGAAGATTACCAATAAATAATTGGGTCCTTACTTTCTGCCTCACCTTCCAGGTCAGCGCCCCCCCTACCCTTCTCTCCACATCAAAACATACCACCCCACACCCGCTGGGACTCACATCAGACTTTGTGAGTGCGTGCGGGGGTGCGCTCCCAAATTGTAGCATCTTATACTGCTGTTCATGTGTGTATAAGGACGCGCGCTGTGCTGCCGTTTTAGCTGTAATGGCTTGGTGTACTTAAGGGAAGCTTGAAATTCGGCATTGTGTGTGTGTGTCGAGTAGCTCACAATGCACACCTGGCACACATACACTTTTAGCATACTGAATGGATTTGTTCATATGAGAGAGTGTATACCACTACACATGTTCTGTGTGTGTCAGGGAGATTGCATTGTTGGTGCCTTTGGCAATGGCAATATTTTTGGTGATTGTATATTGACAGCATTTCAGTAAACAATGTCTTGCTTCTATACTTTTGAAGACCATCACAAGGAATTAAGATCGCTGATCGTGTTTCCAGCTGCGTCACCATATTTCAACAAGTTAGGTTAGAATCAGAATAAGTGTTTCACCATTCACCTTTTTGATTTGTACCTACTTATACAATGACGATTAGTTCTAACATTAGAGGAGATGGCGCGTTATATCTTTACTAAATTAATTCGTTTTCTCTGCAGATCAAGAACAAGAGTTACATATGAGCTCTAAAAAAAAATACTTGACAGCGTTAAGTGCAGCACAGTCTGCTCCGGAAGTGTGGTTGTTTCTGTGCCAAACATTTGCTCTTCCTTCGTTCATGCGGTCATCATGCATATGTTTTCCGGATTAAGGGATTCGTTGGGAGGGGGCTGGTGAAAGGCGAGAAAGGGGGGTTGCTGGCGGGAGATGAGAAACCAGTAACATATGGCTTTTGACCACGTTGCCAGTTCCACAAAATACGTCCATTATACCACTTTATTTTCTACTGGAGAAATGTGAGCCTCCTCTCATGAATTCTGTTTCAGGCTTTGAGCAAACATCCTGAACCCAACAATTTTAACGAGGGTGATACAAAAGCATATTATTCTACCGTTAAGTTCGCACTGGTCTGGCATGGTGATCTGCTAGAGCTGTCACAAGCAATTGCTATCTTTGGTACCGTACTGGGAGAGGACCATGAAAGGCACCGACATAAACTTTAATAGAAGTATATTTCAAAGTGAACCTGCTACTTTAATGTTTTGGTTTTCAAACGTGTAATAAATCAAATGTTCATTGAAATACCTGCAAAACCGATTTTTGTTGCAAATAAACAAGGCCACTGGAATGATGTGGTTGTGTAGCTGCAACGTTTTCCGCACAAGAATAGATTTGCCATATTTGCCACCTAATAATCATCTGCTGCATTATATACAGATATTAACAAAAATGTTTCTAGCTCAAACTGATCTAAAGTTATTATTACAGAGCAACAAATGTTGCCGAGCAGTGGAAGGCCCTCTGCAACAGTTGACCAGTAGCTTTCAGTTTCTTATTGTTGTGTTTAGGTGTTGAACCAGTACTAATGAGATGGATCCTTTGCCCAGACAGGGTTAACATAAGTCACAGTGACAAAATAAGGAAGTTGTACTATCACAAAATGTGACGCAATATGCTGCATAATTTGTCTTTTCTTGTTGCATAATGAGGTCCAACCGTGCTACATAATTAGGTCCAGCCCTAGTGCATAATTCAGGTGGTCCTCCAGTGAGTGATTTATGAACATATCTTTGAATTACTGGAAATTGAAGACCCTTGAAACCCCACTTTTTTGTTTACCAGGGCTCATACACGCTCAAGGTTTGCTGCAATATGGCTTAGACAGAGCTCCTGAGACTGTCCTTGACATAGCTCGGTTCCAATACTACTGTTCTAAGTGAGTCCAAGATAACTCTCTGTGAAGGTCATGGTTTCCCACCTCATAATATATCAAATACCTCTAACACTTGACACTCGGGGTCAAGGAAGCAGTACTCTTGCTGTACTAGTGTCACTGGTCCTAGGGAAAAGCACTGCATATCTGGCCTTCTTGGCAGCTAACATCCCTCATCAAGAAAAAAAAAAACACTAGTGTCTCCACATACGTTACCTAAAACATTTTCGGACGTATTTGAAGCACTTATTTAAATGAGTATGCTTGCAACAATGATTGTTGAAAAGGAACTTTCTTTGCCTCTTAAAACCTAATTTTGGGGTTCTATTAATAGGGGTCTCCATACTGTTGAATGAGTTGGCGATATGTCAGAAAAATCGAACACAAAAACATATCATATTGCAAAGTTATCATAACCAGAATATCGATTACCAAAATATTGTGAATGGAAAAATAAATAGGCAAGTATAGATTTACATAATGCCATACCTTTAAGTCATATATACAATCAAGGCATATTTATGTGGCATTCCATATAGGAAATCTACACTTATCTATATATGTACTTATCTTCACAATATATTTGTAGCAGGTATTCTGACTGTTTTTGTTTCACAATATTTCAAACTCTCTATTCTGGTAGTAAACCCAATGGCTTAGGTGAACATGCCATCTTTAACGTAATGAAATATAGTTAGTTCATTTACGTAGTTAGATTACCATATGGATTATTGGCTACTTGGAATAAGCATTACATAAAAGTATTTAACATGTGGCCAATGAGACAAATGTCACAATATAGTCAATGTTTCTGTATAATTGTTAATCAATTACTTAGGGCCTGATTTAGAGTAACCCCGTCTGCCAAGATCTATCACAAACGTGACTGATATCCGTTTCACCATTTTAAGTTTCCTATATATATTATGGTAATTGTTGTACAGTAGACTGAATATTTGCATGTTTGTGACAGAGTAACCCATCTGCCAAAATCTAAACGAGGCCCCAAGTCTGTTAGCAGTCTTTAATGTAGATTGTGGCTTTATGATTTTGAATTTCCACATGGTGGGTCTTCTGCGGAGGGCATGGAGGGGGATGAATGTGTGGATTTGTGTGGTTCAGAATCTTAGAGCTTTCCCCATGGCTGTGCTTCATGTGTATTGGGTTGACTTATGACCTAACAGACAGATCTGTGTATTGTCTATTACATCTGGGTCCGTATGCGCCCCCTGTTCCATGCATTACTCATGAGGTGAATCCCACTCAGAGAAAGGAAAAAGAACAGGAAATGGTTGAAAAAAGTGTCCCTCACCCCAGGTCATAGCCTAAAAGGGTTACATTTACCCAGCATTTTTCCTGCTCTTTTACCTGTGTCACTTGAGATGGGGACTAAGGACGATTGGCTCCCACCAGCCGGTAGTTGACACACTTGCTACAAGGATTTACCCAATGATGGCCTCTTCCTGGATTAGGCACAGTGGGTGTGAATTCGGGATTACAGAGTCTTGGAAAGTGGCATCTGGCAAAGCCTCTCATGACAGCTGACTATTTGTTTTCCAACCTCACAGTTGAAGCAGAAGAAGTGAGGTTTCTTCTGGGAAGTTCTCTGACCATGTGCAGGCCCAGGTATGAGCACGCAGGTGCATTGCATGCTCCTGCACTTCCAGGACTTGGAGTCATCAAGAGTATTTCAACCATAGGTAAAAGGTAAGTTCCCATTGTGGTTTTCAATTTGTTGCTGAGCAGTCGTTAATATTGGTAATTCTTCACCAGATTATTGCTTGGCTGACTGGTTTGACATGGGAAAATATTCACGCAAGCAAAAGAATGTGGAGTCCTCCTCCACTGGTGATTCTTCGGCCTCTCCTCCCCCAAAGCGGACTGCTAGAGAGGGGGAGGATGAGCATCTCAGAAGGTTAATTAAGCAGCCGCTGCTGGAGCTTAATGTGGTAAAGGTCCCGGTGAGAACTGTTTTTGGTGAATGTTCTTATTTGTTTTGATGAGGAGCATCCTGCTGTTATGGAGGAGCAAAAGGGGAACTATATTAGTGAAGACTTCCTCCCTGATCTGCCGGCGCAAGTGAAACACAATATGGGGTTTCAGGGAAAAGAGATTCTTGGGCCCTTTTCTTCAGTTTCTGGTCTTTTGCGTCAGTTTCAGCAATCAGCCCATTAAGATTTCCCTGTGCATCCTTATATCATAGGGGTTTTGCGCAGGGAATGGAAGGACCTAGATAGGATTCTCATGCCTAAATTCATGGCTAAATTGTATCCTATTACAGATATGCAGAAGGTCTTGCCTGATTCAATTCAGATTGACTCTTTTGCTGCCAGCCTGGTGGGGCACACTACCGTGGCACAGGTTTTTGATATTCATGATCAGACTGAAAAAAAGGTTGATTCTTCCTTAAAAATGGTATACTCTGAGCCTATCAAGCTTTAAGGCCCGGCATCTATGGTACTTATGTGTTACAGTCCTTGATCTCTGATGTCAAGCATTTTTAAGGCAGTGGAAGAGGGGACTGAATGTTCTTCCTTGCTAGATGCACTGAAGGAAATGTTGGACATTTCTTTTGATGGGGTCCGAGCCACTGTTCTTTCAGTTGGGGCGTCGATTGCCGCTTGCCACAATCTGGTTCTTAAAGATTGGTGCACAGATTCAGGCCAAAAGTCTTCTAGGTTGTGCCTCCCTTTTGAGGGTCCCACCTGTTTGGAGCAGAACTGGAGCCTAAGTTGCACAAACTCGTTAAGGAGAAGAAGCACTCTTCTTCGCTCAAGGAGCCATCCTTTCCTCCTCTGGTGAAGGATTTTTTTGTTCAACAGCCCTCTTGCCCCAAGTATCATGGCCAATGGGGAGGTTTTGCCCTAGCAAAGAGCGAAAGGAAAAGCCCAAATCATGAAAGAAGCGATCCTGTCTGTCTAGGGGGTGGCCTGCCCTGCATGGCTGGAGGTAGGTTGTGCCTTTCCTGACTTCTTGGATCAGATCCATTTCCAAGTCTTTGGTGCTCCAAATCATTTGCACAGTTTAGTTTGTGACCACTTCTTGGCCATCTCGCAAGGAAAAGAGACTCACAATTCAGCAGGGTGTGGCAGCTCTGTTACAGAAGGAGGTGATTTCAGACATTCCCCTGATGTCCATAGGTCTGGGTTTCTGTTTCATCATTTTTATGGTTCAGAAGTCCACGTGGGGTTTGTGGATGAAGTTAGACCTAAAACGTCTGAACAAATTTGCAGAGTTTCCATCTTGAATGAAATGGTCTGTAGAAAGGATTATTCTGTTGGTTTCCAGAGGCCATTGGATGGTCACCCTGGAGCTTCAGATTGCCTATTTCCATGTGCCTATCTAACCCAGTTCACCAGCAGCATCTGCTGTTCTTCACTACCAATTCAATGTGCTGCCATTCAGTCTGAAGTCAGTACCTCGGGTGTTCACCAGGGTGGTGGCTCCTCAAGTGGTATCTCTCCATCTCCAAGGGATCTGACTGTATCCCTATCTAGACTATTGGCTTTTGCATGCACCTACGAAACTACAACTTCTGAGGATATTAAAGACAGTGCTAATACAAGTTCATGAGTATGGATTCCTGCTCAACTGAAACAAGTGTCGTCCACAAACTGTGTAGCATAGGATCTTCATAGGGGCCTGTTTCAGGACAGACTTGAACAAGGATTTTTTTTCTCCAAATTCTCGAGCCAGGACTTAGAGATTTGGTGTCCTAGGCCATTCAAAGTCAGTCTCTATCTATATGTCAAAAGGTGCAGCTGCAAGGTGGTTTCAGTCTCTGGTGGATCCCACCACCCCTCCACAGGAGATGAATTTCTTTGAAAATAGACACCGCAAAAGACATCAGAGATTTGGCATTTCTTTTCTGGATCTATTTGCCTCCCAAATCAACACCCAGCTTTAGAAGTTTTCTGCAAGGGCTCCCCAAGAGGGAGAGTGGATGCACTACTAGTTCCATGGCCAAGCAGTCAGCTCTATGTGTTCCCTCCCTTCCCCTAATTCCCAGACATCAGTCCAGGCTCCAGGGGGAAGGCAGAGTGATGATTCTAGTGGTCCTGTTTTGGCCCAGGAGAGCATGGTTTTAATTCTCAGATCCCGGGCCTTGGTTGCTCCCTCTTCATCCTTCCCCTCTCAGATTTATGACCAGAGTTCTCTCCCAGAGGCAGCAACTCTTGGTTTGGAAGTTGAGAAGAGGGGTTGGCAGCAAGAAGGGATTGGCAAATCACTTCCACTATACACTTATATGTGCTCATTGGGCAACTTTCCAGTCCTGGTATATGGATAATTGATTCTCCCCAGCAGCCTGATCCCTTCTGGAGATATTGCAATTTCTGTGGGATGGACATGAGAAGCAGTTTTCGGTTTCTACATTGCGAGCCCAGTGGGCTGCTATCAAGGCCGCTCGGTTTCCTTGGCGCAGTTTGGGGGATTCTGATGATTTGGTTCTGATTGTTAAAGGGCTTTTCTTGATCTAGACCCATGACTAAGCCTCTGTCTCCTCTGTAGGATTTACCTTTGAGGCTGAGGGCTTTGACTTCTTCTCCTTTTGAGCCCCTTGAACAGGCAGACATTGTTTATAACTCTTCAGGTGATTTTTCTAGTGGTCATTATTTCAGCCAGGAGGATTGGGGAGCTAGCTGCCTTTATGGCAAGGGAGCCTTTCTTGACTTTCTTTGAGGATGGTGTGGCACTTTGTTTTGACACTTCTTGTGTTCCAAAGGTGACTTTGGCTTTTCACAGGAAGTAGGAGGTAGTCCTGCCAGCACTTTTGGATGTGTCTGAGGCTTCTCAGGAGTTAGGTTGGCATCTTCTGGATGATAAAAGGGTGTTGCAAGTGTTTTTGGTCTGAACTGCTTCTCTTCATAAATCCGATTCCCTTTTTGTTTCCTTTAGCTCTTCTCACAAGGGTGAGAAAGCTTCCTCGGTTCCCATTATTTGATTGATCAAGCAGGCCATGTTCTTAGCTTGCACCTCCTCCCCCACCACCACCCCTTTCACTCCTAGGTGCCATTCAGGGAGGTTCCACTATGAGCTTTTCCTCCTCTTGGAATGAGGCTCCTCTTGTAAAGCAGCAAACTGGGCAGGTCCAAATACTTTTGTTAGACATTATCACCTTCAAAATGTTTTGCATGCTCATAAGAATTTTAGGTTGGCGCTCTTTGACTCTGCCTTGCCCTGATTTTCTTCTGTATGATTGCATTTGTTAATTAAAAACTGCATGTCAGAAGCACATTGATTTGGTAGTGTCCAATGTTTCGGGTGAGAAAATCTGAAGGTCTTATGGGGACCACTTTGGTATTCCTCATGAGTAATGAATGGGATGGGAACATAAGGACATAGAGGTAATAGTTCAATTATTTACCAGTAATCTTAATTAGTCTTAGTCATGTTTGCCCCGCCCCATTCATTACCCCAGATATCAAGACCTTCAGACGTTTGAGGGAGCTTGGTATTCCAAGAAAAATGCAGGGTAAAGTGTGCCCTGATAGGCTATGTGGTCTATGGGGGGGGTGGGACACTTTTCCGAAGCATTTCCTGTTCTTTTTTCTGTCTCAGTAGGAGGATTTACCTCATGACTAAAAAATTAGACGATTACAAATATGACTAAAAGTAATGAAGATTTCCACTAAGTAATTGAACCATTATGTGTTGCCTCTACAAAGTGAACCACAGCAAGGATTAAGGCATTACAACTCTTTACCTCCCACTTGTCATCTGTGTAAGTGTTGTGTGTCACTTTTTAGTACAAAGCAGACGTTAGAATAAACAGTTGAACTAATGCCATTTCCTGCGATTTTTACGAGTGTCTGAGCAGAAGTTTTTTTGGGTTTATGGCTGGGGTGCTTAAGTATGTGTTCTATAATACACCAGACAAAGGGGAAGCGCAAACAATGCTTTCAGGTTGTCTTTTTTTTTTACATGTATTCTTTATCATTGATTGCTCATGGCCAGTCAAAAGGACCCAGTCAATTGACCCAGTCAATTGACCATCGTCCTGGTTGAGGCCAGTCAATTAGGATAAAGAATATGCCACACCATATTTATTGTGCTTTCCACATAATAATAGAGAGCTCTGAAAACTCCAATTAGCTCTGCTTGACCCCAAGTGAAAGGCAATTGGAAAACTTCCTAGAGTAGGTTTCTGAACATTTAATAACAATATAGCTGCAGTAAACATGGAGAGAAAATAAGCGCTAACAACAATTTGCTCCCTATGTTAGTTGATGTGCATGACTTCACACTGACAGTCCAGGACGGGGTAACCACTCCGTGGGTAAACAGTGTCCATTGATTGCAGCTTTCCATCCCCCTTGGTGAATAGATGGGCGCAGGTCTAATAGTGTCCACTCTGAGGAGGGAAGTAAAGAAAGACTCCCCTTGCTCAACTCTTGCGGCTTTCTGTGGGGCCCTCAGAGATGATGGACCTTCTACTGGATTTATTCTCTTCAGGACTCTGGATTGCACAGGCTAGTATCTGACTGCTAACCCATCTATCTCCCATACAGTCTGCAAAACCACTGCCTGCAAGTCCATGTATCTTTCAGCTAATCTACAGATACTGTGCAGGGGATGCACTTTCCCATCGATAATGTGAGCCCAAGGGCATGAAGACGTTTGCTAGGGGACTTAGTCATGTGGATGGCCAATTAGGCTTTCAGCATCCATGTTGAACTGTTGGTGGTTTCAATGGACTGCTTTAAATTAGATTTTCCCTAGAATCATTATTGTTCTGTGCCAGTTTAAAATGTTGATTTAATGTACTATTTCCTTGTGATTTTGCAATGGGCATTAAGGTGCCGAGCTACTGGTGAGATGGTCATGCATTATCTTGTAGGTGACGATCTCGCTGCATAGATCTGTCCGGTGCTGTCAAAGACAAATCTCATTTCACCTTTCACACACACAATTACACTGTAATTATTCCCATTATTTTTAATCAATAATCGGAGTACAGCATGAACACAAATTCACTAAGAATGCTAATGCCTCTGTTTACTACTGTGTTAGAAATGGGGTTTCTGGTTGGCTAGGGTATGCACCTCAGCCAGGCAGAACCTACCCACTCTAGTCAGGGCTAGGGAGTTACACGTTCCAAGATAACCCCTGCTCACCCCCTTGGTAGCTTGGCACGCGCAATCAGGCCTATCCCAGAGGCAATGTGTAAAGCGTTTGCACAACACACACAACACACGTGATGCAAAATGTACACCACAAAGTAAACACAACACTGAGCTATGTAAAAATAATCTGTATTGCACAAAACATAATTAGACCAACATTACACGTAAGTAATACCCTGCTACCTTAGCAGTTGTCAGAATGTTACACAAGTTACTAATACTCTGCAAGAATATGCAGTTGGCACATTAGAACACGTAAGTACTCAGGATTCTACAACATAAGCAGTAGTCATGAATTATAGTAAAAGATATATGCACTGGTCATGAAAAATTCCTAAATACCCATAAAAGGAACATTAGAGAATATCTCACAAGTCATACAAATACATATCAGCTAGACATGCCCATAAAAAGGAACATTAGCACACATATGTAGGAACAGTAAACAGGTAGGAAATCTAAATAACCAAAAGTCTGTACTAGGCTCCTAGAGCCTAGATTCCCTAAAAAGTACCTGTTTTCTGGTTGAAAAGGCACTTCCAGTGCCTAAAGATGAGCATGGGGACACCGGCGCTCCTGTGAGCAACACGGGGGCCACGTGGTGTCTGTGGGGGAGAGAGGTGGTCTGCAACCTCTCTACCGTGATAAAGAACGGGCCCCTCCGGGGGCCTACGTTCTTGGTGGGGGTGCCTGGCTCGGCCATCTCACACCCTGTCCGTGGGGGCCGGGTGTGGCCCATGACAATTAAGTGTGCAAAAAGGCGGGAAGGGACCTTCGTCGAGGTCTCCCTTCCCGATTGAAGCGGGAAAACAAATTGCTCAAAAACAGGAGCGTATCCCGCTCCTTGCGCAGCGACCGGGGAATGGGGGCGCTCCCCGCGCATTCCCCGAGTCCTGCTTGGGGTGGAAGAAAACTCAGACCCCTCTGGGGGCCCGAGGGAAACACTCGCCCGCACCCGATGTGGTGCGCGAGTGAGGGAAGCTGCTCCCGAGCCGCCGGGAGGCTTCCTGCAGGACCAAAGGCGGCTGGTGCCCCGGGGGCGCTCCCAGAAGCGGGAGGTGCCTCAGGGCGTCGAGAGGAGCACGCTTGCTCCGGATCCTTTGTTTGTGTGCCCCGGGTGAACTGAGCGGAACGCGATCCCCCGCGCTCCAAGTTAATTAACAAACCCGGCTGCGGCAGTGATCGGGGGGAGGAAATCAAGCGCTTTCAAAGCACTAAAGCAAGTTTTGAGACCCGGGCTGCGGCGGTGTCCTTGGGCAGAAGTAAAGCGCTTTTCAGAGCGCTTAGGGCAAAGCTAAAGCCTCATCAGTAGGTCAAGTAAGAGTGCAGTTCCCAAGCGCTACAGACCCAGCTGTGGAGATCGTGGCAGGGGTAAGGGGCCACAGCACCCTGCCCCTTGGAACAGTATAGTCAAGACAAAGCACAGGGCTTGTGGGTCCAGCAACAGGCCAGCACAAGGGGTGCAGATGGTGGCAGTTCCTTCTAGTGACCAGGCAGGTCACAGGTCAGCACAGCAGCAGCAGTCCAAGGTGGTTTCCTGGTGAGTCCATTCATCAGCGTTCTGTGTCCAGTTTCAGTTCCAAGAGTGTTCAAATTGTGGGGAAAATTCCCCTGTACTTATACTGGGTTTACAGTGTGTCTTAAAATGGTAGGGAGAGGAGGTTGCAGCCAGTTACAACTGGTTCTGGGAGTGCCCCCTCTCTCCTTTCAGCACAGTCTCCAAACATCAGTGGAGGATTAACGACCCTATTGTGTGAGGCCAGGGCACAGTCTTTACAAATGCAGGTGTGCCCCACCTCTCCCTTCTCTCAGCCCAGGAAGGCTTTACAATATGTAGATGCACCTCTGTGTCACCTCCACCCTCCCTGTGTTCAGGCTGTCTGAGAAGTATGCACAAACCCCCAACTGTCAGTCTGCCAAGACGTGGATTGGAGACAAGCTGCAAAACCCCTAAGTCATAAGCACAGATAAATACGCACTTTCTAGAAGTGGCATTTCTGTGATAGTAATAAAAAATACACCTACACCAGTAAGCAGCATTTCTCACCACTATCACAAGCATACCAAACATGCCTACGCTACCCCTCATAAATCAGATAATACCCCTGTGAGAAAGTAGCCTCTTTCTAGCCTTGTTACCCCCACTTTTGGCCTGTTTGTGAGTGTATGTCAGGGTGTTTTCACTGTCTCACTTGGATCCTGCCAGCCAGGGCCCAGTGCTCATAGTGAAAACCCTATGTTTTCAGTATGTTTGTTATGTGTCACTGGGACCCTGCTAGCCAGGACCCCAGTGCTCATAAGTTTGTGACCTATATGTATGTGTTCCCTGTGTGGTGCCTAACTGTCTCACTGAGGCTCTGCTAATCAGAACCTCAGTGGTTATGCTCTCTCATTTCTTTCCAAATTGTCACTAACAGGCTAGTGACCAATTTGACCAATTTACATTGGCATACTGGAACACCCTTATAATTCCCTAGTATATGGTACTGAGGTACCCAGGGTATTGGGGTTCCAGGAGATCCCTATGGGCTGCAGCATTTCTTTTGCCACCCATAGGGAGCTCTGACAATTCTTACACAGGCTTGCCACTGCAGCCTGGGTGAAATAACGTCCACGTTATTTCACAGCCATTTTACACTGCACTTAAGTAACTTATAAGTCACCTATATGTCTAACCTTTACCTGGTAAAGGTTGGGTGCTAAGTTACTTAGTGTGTGGGACCCTGGCACTAGCCAAGGTGCCCCCACATTGTTCAGGGCCAATTCCCCGGACTTTGTGAGTGCGGGGGCACCATTACACGCGTGCACTATACATAGGTCACTACCTATGTATAGCTTCACAGTGGTAACTCCGAATATGGCCATGTAACATGTCTAAGATCATGGAATTGCCCCACCAATGCCATCCTGGTATTGGGGAGACAATCCCATGATTCCCCGGGTCTCTAGCACAGACCCGGGTACTGCCAAACTACCTTTCCCGGGGTTTCACTGCAGCTGCTGCCAACCCCTCAGACAGGTTTCTACCCTCCTGGGGTCCAGCCAGGCTTGGCCCAGGAAGGCAGAAGAAAGGACTTCCTCAGAGAGAGGGTGTTACACCCTCTCCCTTTGAAATAAGGTGTCAGGGCTGGGGAGGAGTAGCCTCCCCCAAGCCTCTGGAAATGCTTTGATGGGCACAGATGGTGCCCATCTCTGCATAAGCAAGTCTACACCGGTTCAGGGATCCCTCAGCCCTTCTCTGGCGCGAAACTGGACAAAGCAAAGGGGAGTGACCACTCCCCTGACCTGCACCTCCCCTTGGAGGTGCCCAGAGCTCCTCCAGTGTGCTTCAGACCTCTGCCATCTTGGAAACAGAGGTGTTGCTGGCACACTGGACTGCTCTGAGTGGCCAGGGCCAGCAGGTGACGTCAGAGACTCCTTCTGATAGGCTCCATCAGGTGTTGCTAGCCTATCCTCTCTCCTAGGTAGCCAAACCTCCTTTTCTGGCTATTTAGGGTCTCAGCTTTGGGGAATTCCTTAGATAACGAATGCAAGAGCTCATCAGAGTTCCTCTGCATCTCTCTCTTCACCTTCTGCCAAGGAATCAACTGCTGACCGCGCTGGAAGCCTGCAAAACTGCAACAAAGTAGCAAAGACGACTACTGCGACACTGTAACGCTGATCCTGCCGCCTTCTCGACTGTTTTCCTGGTGGTGCATGCTGTGGGGGTAGTCTGCCTCCTCTCTGCACTAGAAGCTCTGAAGAAATCTCCCGTGGGTCAACGGAATCTTCCCCCTGCAACCGCAGGCACCAAAGAACTGTATCACCGGTCCTCTGGGTCTCCTCTCAGCACAACGAGCGAGGTCCCTTGAACTCAGCAACTCTGTCCAAGTGACTCCCACAGTCCAGTGACTCTTCAGTCCAAGTTTGGTGGAGGTAAGTCCTTGCCTCCCCACGCCAGACTGCATTGCTGGGAACCGCGTGTTTTGCAGCTACTCCGGCTCCTGTGCACTCACCGAGGATTTCCTTCGTGCACAGCCAAGCCTGGGTCCCCGGCACTCTAACATGCATTGCACGACCTCCTGAGTTGTCCTCCGGCGGCGTGGGACTCTCTTGTGCAACTTTGGGTGAGCACCGATTCACTCCACTTAGTAGTGCCTGTTCCGGCACTTCTGCGGGTGCTGCTTGGTTCTGAGTGGGCTCCTTCTCTTGCTGGGTGTCCCCTCTGTCTCCTCACACAATTGGCGACATCCTGGTCCCTCCTGGGCCACAGCAGCATCCAAAAACCCTAACCGCGACCCTTGCAGCTAGCAAGGCTTGTTTGCGGTCTTTCTGTGGGAAAATACTTCTGTACGACTCTTCACGACGTGGGACATCCATCCTCCAAAGGGGAAGTTTCTAGCCCTTGTCGTTCATGCAGAATCCTCAGCTTCTATCATCCGGTGGCAGCTTCTTTGCATCAACAGCTGGCATTTCCTGGGCATCTGCCCACTCCCGACTTGATCGTGACTTTTGGACTTGGTCCCCTTATTCCACAGGTACTCTCGTCTGGAAATCCATCGTTGTTGCATTGCTGGTGTTGGTCTTTCCTGCAGAGTTCCCCTATCACGACTTCTGTGCTATTTGGGGAACTTAGGTGCACTTTGCACCCACTTTTCAGGGTCTTGGGGTGGGCTATTTTTCTAACCCTCACTGTTTTCTTACAGTCCCAGCGACCCTCTACGAGGTCACATAGGTTTGGGGTCCATTCGTGGTTCGCATTCCACTTCTAGAGTATATGGTTTGTGTTGCCCCTATCCCTATGTGCCCCCATTGCATTCTATTGTGACTATACATTGTTTGCACTGTTTTCTAATACTATTACTGCATATTTTGGTATTGTGTACATATATCTTGTGTATATTTGCTATCCTCATACTGAGGGTACTCACTGAGATACTTTTGGCATATTGTCATAAAAATAAAGTACCTTTATTTTTAGTATATCTGTGTATTGTGTTTTCTTATGATATTGTGCATATGACACTAGTGGTACTGTAGGAGCTTCACTCGTCTCCTAGTTCAGCCTAAGCTGCTCTGCTAAGCTACCTTTTCTATCAGCCTAAGCTGCTAGACACCCCTCTACACTAATAAGGGATACCTGGGCCTGGTGCAAGGTGTAAGTACCCCTTGGTACTCACTACAAGCCAGTCCAGCCTCCTACAACCCCTTACACATAAGGCAGGGCATTTCCAGTGCAATCCTACGAGGAGGCAGCACTCACAGCAGTGAGACACCAAGTTAGGCTGTTTGTCACTACCAGGACAGACCACGCAACATGGCACATGTCCTGCCTTCTACATACATGGCACCCTGCCCAAAGGGCTAGCTAGGGCGTACCTTAGGGGTGACTTACATGTAGTAAAAGGGGAGTTCTGGGCCTGGCAGGTAAATTTAGATGCCAGGTCCCTGTGGCAGAAAACTGCGCACACAGGCTCTGCACTAGCAGTCCTTAGATAGGTTTGACAGGCTACTTCAGTGGGTGGCACAAGCAGCGCTGCAGGCCCACTAGTAGTATTTAATTTACAGGCCCTTGGTATAGGGATACCACTTTACAAGGGACTTATAGGTAAATTAAATATGCCAATCAGGTACAATCCAATCATACCAATTTTGTAAGAGAGAGCACATGAACTTTAGCACTGGTTAGCAGTGAAAAAGTGCTCAGAGTCAAAACGTCAGCCAACAAAGGTAAGAAAAATAAGGAGGCAAAAAGCAAAAAGTCTGGGGAATGACCCTGTAAAAGGGCCAGGTCCAACATACTGCTTACTGCTTTTGTTTAGTATACAATGGCTCTAATTCCGAGTTCATCAGATTCAAGGTACCATTTATCGCACCTGATAAATAAACCAATAGGGTTCGTTATTTAATGGATGCAATAAATAACACCTATCACAAGTTTTTGGGGAACAAAATGAGGACTTTGGCGCTCCCTGCACCAGAATACGCACAGTACAGTAAATTCTGTATACTTTTACTCTATTAAATTCTTAATAAAAAATGATTGAGTGTTTGTGTTCTAACAAATGAGTTTGTTAGAAAATGGTTAACGTAGAAAAACTAATGTGCATATTTGAAATTGTGACCTCTGAGATTGTCCACCAGAATTCACGAATGTACTAATAAATGACTAGCATACATGAAATATAGAAAAACGTATAAACATAATGTAGTAATGTGTCATATTGAGAGAGCAAACCTATGCTTTTCAATGATTATAAGCCTTAACTTAGCTAAAGTCTTGGCCTAGTCTTACCAGGCCTCATACAGAAGCTGTATTTCTTTGCGTTTAATGGAAAATGCTGACAAGCTGAACTAACCGTGAACTGCTCATTGTTTAATAAAATTTGCTTAGCTGAAACCTCTATGTGAACCGACGGACAGGAGATGATGGAACTAGAAATATAACGATTAGTGTGTAAAGCGCACTGAGTGTACTTTCCCAGGACTTGAACAATGAAGGCACTGACTGGAGAAGACGAGTCGGATGATGAGGACATCATAAAGTGGACCAATCAACGACATGAGAAACATGAAATATTAGAATACATAGATTTGGAATAAAACAACTATTGGGTAGAGTCATAACTTGTGATTAATTGACCAATTAGGAATTGGGGGATCATCTGGGTGATTTTAATATAACAACGTGACAGAGGAGAGAAGACTTTAGAACTGATGGGGAGGGATGTTAGATGCTGGATGCGGATGCTAGATGTTGGGGAGCGAGACTGCGAGATTATTGAGGCGATTTGAGATTCTGTCATTGGGCCCATACTCTTGAGAGGCTGATGTGATGCTGACTGACTGATGATCTGAAGACGAAGACTGACTCTGTTGCTGATCCATACCGAGGATAGGTAGATATGATAATGTGACTGAAAATAACTTTGTGCCTTTTCATTCTAGGTACCAAGTGCGCTGTCTAAATAGTTTTCTTAGCTTGATGATTTTTCCCAAAAATCTTGTTCTAAATTGTTTTGCATGAAGTCCCACATGCTGATTCTAATTCTGATTAGATAAGGTTTTCCTTATGTGACAACTGACAGATTCAGAGAAAAATGGTTGACGAACTGTTTTGCTG
This sequence comes from Pleurodeles waltl, assembly GCF_031143425.1. Lineage (NCBI taxonomy): Eukaryota > Metazoa > Chordata > Amphibia > Caudata > Salamandridae > Pleurodeles > Pleurodeles waltl. The sequence continues at coordinate 469,924,308 of NC_090437.1, forward strand.
AACTCTGTGAATAGAGAAGACCTATTATCTTTGCTCTTCTTGTTGACTTTTGCTAATGCATTAGACTATGTTTTGATGCAAATTTTGATTAGATTATTGTTTTTGGTGCCTTATAATAAACTAATATGGAATTTTGATTGAATTATGTTGAATTAAACTCATGACTTAGTATTGTAGCAAATAGGGAAATAAAATCACTAAAACGTATAACAAGTTGTGGTTATTCATGACTGAAAGGTCATGGTGTGTCGTGTTCTTTGATTCATTAATGATGAAGACTAATGCTTATTAACTTTTGTGTATTGATCATTTGTAGTATCAACCATACCCTAGCTAGGATACTCCATACAGATCAAAAGGTTCATCGACCTATGCACATCCCCTTGTGAGTTTACTTATTATGGACCAAGCGCGCTAACACTTTACTTTGGTTATTTACTTGTCATGTCTTTTGCAGAATCCCCCGTCCCTGTTTGGCATGACTTCCTGGTTTCATCTCCGAGCATAGGTTGTAGCCCCAATGTTAGGCACGTTCCCCCAATTAGGATTGTCATGGAGGTTTCATTCCCTATTTATTCGCAGGCATCGATATTTAGCAGCTCGGTTCCAATTAACCAAACTCCCTACACATGGGGGTCTCTGGGCCTGTGACCACCAGAGAATAACCGGAAAGTCGAGAACTCCTGTTACTTATTAGGCCCCAGGTGATCTGCCACCAACTTGGCTCATTATTGCTTCAGTAATATGAGGCTATTTATGGTTTGTTTGAGGAAGACTGACACATCTCTAGGTAACTTATAATGCATGCCACGGGACAGAGTGCAGCAAGCTTTATGACATTGCTCTGTTAGGATTAAAAAACATTCGTTTTTAGATCTGTGAATGAAGCAAACTTGACTTTTATAAGACTAGTTGGCTGATGTGCTAAGGGTAGCCTGTTTCTAACTACAGTGGTTGGCACCAGATGCATCCTGGGATATGTAAATAAAAAAGCAACCCCATAAGTATAATTTATAAAAAAAGAAAGAAAAAAAAAAGTCCTAAGCAAACTTTGAGTTCTGGTTGTGTGTACTGTACTGTGCTGACCAAATGTAAAATTAAAAGTGTTCATCAGAAAAAGGAACCGTGCGGGGATTTTTGTTTCGGAGGCGACCATTCAGTGGCCTGCGGTCCACATATGCATGTAAAAGGACCACATGTGCAACTCTCAGATGTAATATGGTGCTCTTTACAGCCCCTTAGTCGTGGCAACATAAGGCACTGAGGACCTTTCAAATAATTGTTCTGCAAGCTTTATCTGGTAAATCCACGTTTTGTTTGGGCACAAAAACCACGTTGTCGTTTTATTTGCGTACAAACTATTATTAATACTGAAAAGATCGTGCGTAAATAGGAAAGGGGTACGTTCTAAATAAGTATTGCTTATCCAAAATAATTTTTCTTTAAGCAGTTGCCGATGTTCTGTTACAAGATTATTATATGGCTCTACCTTTGGTAAATTTCCTGGTCGCTTGGTCTATTTAAACATACGGAACATGACCAGTTTATACAATGAATACTTGTTGGAGGCTTGACCAGATTCAAAAAGTTTTGGCTATGAGCAGCTGGTTTACTGCTACTGTGAGTAGTACGTGGCTTGCTGCTGAATTTCAGAAGTAATCCAGGCCCATATTGGCGTACTCTTGTCTTTCTCTCCTAGTACTTTTGGCTTACTACTAAATTTCAGGTGTAAATCACACCAACATCTGAATCGAGCATACTTTTTAGTTTATTTAGTTCATGGCATGTTTGAATGATGTGCATCTTTGGAAGGCAGTGAGTAACTGTTTTTTTCAGAGTATGCAAAAGATCTGTCTTATGTTCTTTAATAGGATTTATTATGTTCTACATTTTTTAAGGACTTATGTGCTTACTTGTGAATGTGTGAAGTTTATTTCAACCAAACACTACCTTATTTTGACTTCTAATATCAGTGACGTCCTTTGTAATAAAGAGCTAACAGCCATATGAGTCTGACACAGGGCCACTTTCTTTATATAGAAAGTGTCTTGTACCGCGCCGGGTATTTTTTATAGTCACACAGGATGTGAGCTATCTGCTTACTCCTGGCTCCTGGTTATTATTGCAGGACATATTCAAAAAGACAAATGCTATTTTGGGAATTTCGCAGTGAGAAGATGTGATATGGAGTCAGCACGCGTAGAGGAAATGCCTGGGCCAGTTGGTGAATCAGCAGAGAGCCACATGCTGGACTATCTGCTGGCACCTGTGAAGAGCATCTCTCATGATCGTTGCAAAGTTCCGGGCCTAACAGTGCGGGCCTCAGTGGGTCAGTAGTAGTGACGCACGAAGGTCAGCTAGGGGTCGCAAGCAGCAGCTTAGCAAGGATGCCATGTGTCCTGGTGCAAGCAAGAACAGGCATTTGCAATGCAATAGGTCTCGCAGATTTCGAACAAATTAATTGCCATCTTTTGACAACAGTGCCCACGACCAAACACAAAAGAAAACCTGACTGGAAACTGAAAAAATACGAGTTAACAAAATAAAAGAAAGTTACCTTCCAAAAATAAAATTTGCTATTTTGTTTGTCCCGTTGGGCAGGTTTTTGCCAGTCACAAGCCTTCTGTTTGGAGGCACTGGAAGTTAAAATGAACAAGATAGTACCTCGATCACGTCTGGAGCAGCAGCCGGGCACTAATTAAGTAGACACTAATTAGTGCTTGATCCCTGCCCCACACAGGCAAATGGAAATGATGCCAGATATGACTTGATGAATTATGAGGCTGCAAAGAAGAGTGGCACACAAACCAACAAATGGTGAGGGACAGGCGGACTCCAAACCCTTTACTGAGCACAACAGTGCAGGCTTGACCCTAAAAAAAAATGTTTTTAAAAAAAGGCCTCAGCTGTTCGGGTAGTGAAATACAGATTTGTCAGGGTTCAATGAACTCCTCGGGCTGTGGAAACCAGAGCCACTGCATCAACCTGCATCAATTCTAGCTACACCCTTGGCCACAAGGGCTAGCCGGTGCTGTCACTGGTTTACCTTTGGTAGCCTGGCCACAGGATCTGATGCCACCACATCAGTCGTCATGAGGTAACAATAGAATGTAAACCACTTTTGAAAGACTGCTTTACTTTCTGCATTGTGTGTCCCAGTGGCGGCCCGTCCTTTAGGGCGGAGGGGCCACCCCCCTCCCCCACCTTTTGGCCCCCATGAAGAGTGCCTGTCAGGCTGAACAAAGGTCAGCCTGACAGACACTCTTCATGTTCAGGTCAGGCAGCCAGGAGCAGACATGCGCGATTTGCCCAGACTCCAGGCTGCCTGAGCTGAACCTTGCTGGGCTGAGGAGATCACAGCTCCTATGGGCGTGACCTCCTCAGCCCAGCAAAGGTGCCTCGAGGCCTTCCCCTGGGTGACGAGGAAAGCGTCACCAATTGACACTCTCCCTGGGTGCTTCAGTTTAAGCCCTGAAGTGCCCAGGGCGAGTGTCAATCAGTGACACTTCGTCACAGAGTGGGGTGGGGTCAGCAGTCTCACTGACCCCATCCTACTCTGTGACCAGGCTGGGACTGCTGCCTTCCCTCATTGGCTGACCTTAGGTCAGCCAATGAGGGAAGGCAGCAGTCCCAACCCTCCTTGGACCTGGAGGCCGAAGGTAAGTGTGTGTGTGTGTATGTGTGTGATGTTTCAAATTGAATGTTTGGTGCGTGCGTGCATGTTTGAATGGTATGAATGTTGTTAATGGATGTGCGTGCGTGTGTGAAAGAATGAGTGTGTGTGATGTTTTAAAATGATTGTTTGGTGCGTGCGTGCATGTTTGAACGGTATGAGTGTTGTTAATGGGCGTGCGTGCATGCGTGTCTGTGTATGAAAGAATGAGTGTGTGTGTGTGCCCCGCCCGCCCCCCCTCCCTCCTAAAGCAGCCGGCCGCCACTGGTGTGTCCCTCACCACTTATAGACCCTCAGAATTTAATAGGAGGCTGTGGATTGGCAAAATATTGGGGATGAAGGTGGGGAGGATTAACCCTGTCATGTCTTCTTGGGTGTATGGATGTACAACTTTACTTCCACCGCACTAGCATATTTGTGACTTGATAGCCTTGTAGTGAAGGCAGTTATCTGCAAATGTTTCAAGTTGTGTTTCTTGCATTGTTTCTGCCAACTTTCCACTTAGGCCTTCATTACAAGTGTTCTCTTAATTCCGAAGGTGCGGTAACAACTGGTATTAATGATCACAATTATATGTTTTTTTTTTATTTATTTTTTACTTTTACTGATTTTTTTTTAGCTGCTGTTGAAAGTGCAGCTCAAAATGAGTACTTACCAGGGGAATCAGACTTGGAATTAATAAGTCCACCTGGTAAGCCTCAATATTCTTAGTGGACCATCAGGGTTCAACTCCTAATGGTCTGGGTTTTCAATACCCCCAGTGTTCCAATATCCCCTGTAATCGATAGTTTCAGTATTCTGACAACCTGACCAATTTCCCAAGCCACACGTATTGAGGATCTAAGTGCTTGCCTGGTTGCGTTATATGGCAGTTGGCGCAGAGGAGTGAAGATGCCCTGGTAGCGACTCCATCAGGATATAAATGCTGCAACCGCTAAAAGTGAACGTATTGCCTGTATAAATGATGACAGATTTAGGAGCCTGCTTCCAGTTTTAGGCTGACTTATTTAGAAGAGTTTCCGCTCAGTAAACTGTTGACATGCCAGGTGCAGGTCAACTGTAGGCTAAAACTGCTTTACAACAGGAAGCAGACCTGAGTGTGAGAAGGACGGCTGTATCTCAGTATCTCACGTGGGTTGTGGTTACAGGGTAAGTCTTGCTGAAATCTGAGCACAAGGATGATTGCATTTTAACTTAATAGAATTGAAGAGCTGTATAACTGGTAAGATAACTCAACAAGTTGAGCACTTTTTTGCTGGGATTTGTATGTGAACCGGATGGTTAGTTTCAAATTGACTAAGGCCTGATAATGTGTTAAGGGGGTGTATTTGTGGAGATACCAGCTGGCCAGAACTAAAGTTTCTGGTCTGTTTCTCTGCACATGTATTCGCCTATCATGAGTTAAACCTCCTGGAATGGGGAATAGCTCTATGGTTTACCTGGCAGAGTTCCACAATGAACTTCATGGGGTTTGAAATGCATGGGGTTTGATGACCACATTTACCACCTCCTGAAGCACGTGTACATGGCAGTTGGTTTGGGATGAGACGGTGAGGATGTTGGATAGCAGGACATGCATTACATGCTCCCCATGAGCCTGGGTAGGGGGGGGATCAGCAGGGCTCCGGGACATCCCATTCCCAATGTGATTTTACAGTTCCATGTTGAGACACCTTGGAAATCTGGGTGCAGGAACACTGACACCCTTATAATCGAGTGCTACGGAATTCCAATGGGGAATTCTGCTCTCCTGGAAAGAAGGGCGAAAGCTGACTCTGCCTTCAGTTGATGAAATGAATACCAATTTCATTTAGGTACTAATAATTGTATATATAAACATTCTGTTTAAACTGCTTCTGTGAACTTGAGTTATATTTTTTTTGTGAGGTTAATTAAACGCAGTCAAAAAGCAGACTAACATGAGTCCTATGCAAGCGTGTTTGATTAGTTTTATTTATAATCTGCCTTTCGTTGCATTTTAGAGGAGAGCCAATCTTTCATGCCGTCGAAAGTGTTTCTCACTCTGTTCAGTGGATACCATAAGCTTACGCTTACGCCTATGGAAACGGACAAGAGTGTCGTACAGACCTACACTCCAGCTCTTTCTTTGCTCTGACTTGTCCCTTTGCATTCCAACAGCTGTTGCCAGAATTCTGAAGGCTCCGGAGTCTCAGAATGTCACCTTTGGATCGGAAGTGGTTCTGCAGTGCACGGCCACAGGCATTCCAGTCCCGACCATCAGATGGCTCGAAAATGGGAAGGCGGTGAGTGCACTTCTCATCATCTTTATCAGTTGCTCTGAATGTTTCCAGCTGAAAATCCTGTCCCTTTTCCATTTCCTGTAAGGGATTGCTAACTTGCCTCCTTCAGACCACGCGGAAAGCTACGTCCGTTTGTCTGCCCATGTCCTTCAGAACCCAATATTTATAGGCCACATTCACAGTACGCCGGTAATCACAGTGGGGAATTTCTTTCCTTCATGTGGATTATGAGGCATATTTTCACTCCGACTACATCTGCTGAAAGCAGCTGCAACCTTCAGGTGAAATACACATGCAGGAATTGTGTATAGGTGCGGAATCGGGAGTACCTCCACCCCACCCCACCCCACCCCAAAGGGTAACTAATGCCCAGGTATTGGTAACCCCAGGGGGGGAGGGGGAAGCCAAAAACAAACACAACCCATTTTGTAACTGAGCCCTATGTGTTTGTGAGTTGGTACCCCACCACTCACAGCGTACATCTTCCCTCACTGATAGCGTTCAGTAGGCCCATGTGAAAGTACTCGGGGTAAAAGGGAAGGTGTGTCTGCACTCTGATCGGGTGCAAGTAGACGGAAGGTAGAAAGGTACGGCCTCTTCCTGCTACTTTACGAGATGTGGTGCAGTTTGCTCTCTACATGTAGTGTAGGGAGTTAGGAGCATATTTACACGAAAGTGGTGCATCGGTCCCGATTTGCCATTTTGTTTGGGTCCCCTTACACCCCTCCCTAAAGGCACAATGGTTGCCCCATGTTTACAATGCTGCACACCATGGCAGTCATTACCACAACATTGTCAACATGTTTGGCGCTGTTGTGGAGCTTTGCTGCACTAGCACCAAAAGTTTTGGCACTAGTGCAGCAAAGCACAGGGAGGCCATTGGCCAATACAGGAGTGTCACTTTAACGCCCCCCTTGGCAGGCTTTAAAAATGGCAGGAAAATGGCTCAGTGAAACCTTGCAAATTTCACTGCCCCATTTTTTGGGCCTCCCTGCGGTGCAACACCCCCCCCCCGCATAAATTAAGAATGGCACAGGTATAATGTGGAATAAGGGGTTACAAAGTGGTGCAATGTGTTCATTGATTGTTGCAACTGAGTTTCCATAAGACACAAGCAATTTGAATGAAAGAGGTAACCTGGTGTCTGCAAGGAACAACTTGCTCTCCCACAGTTACTTGTTGTAAATAGCAAATCTCCAGGACTGGAGATAGTGGGAGTAATCAGTCACTTTATACTGATGCTCCTGTGCTCGTGAGATAGGGCAGATCCATTGTATCCTTAGGCCATCAGACTGAGAGTGTCCCACCGATTGGCCTACTCTTTGGTAGAGTAAATATGTGAAGACAATAATATCCAATCCACCTTGAGACCTATAGGCTCTTCCCACATGAGTGTTGATCTCGTTGGATACACTACTAAATATTGAGTCTCGGTGTAGTTGTAGTGTTTCTACTGCTTGGGTGCACAGTTTCCCCAGTCCATTATGAGATGCCCCAAAAGAATATTTTGTTTGTGTTGACAGTGGCTGAGGATGCACAGTAAAACAGGATACAAGTAAACTTTCTCAAGGGGACTAAAGCATAACTGACCACATAAGTGCACTTTTGTTAGAGAGCAAAGCATTTCACATTTGTTTAAAACTATCACATCACTATTTCCATATATATTTTCCTATGTGCTTTGACTTCTGAGCAGTGCTGTAGTGCTCATGCTCAGAGATATGCAATACATTGTCAATAAAGTACATTCATTTCATAGGGAGGAAAATACAGACAGCCAGACCACAGTCTGGCTCTATCACATTTGATGGTTAATTCAGTTAAATAGTTTGCTTGAAATGTGTGTCTTCTCTCGAAGCGCAAAGATGTGCATAGAAAAATGACTTTGCCTGTCTAGAACTGGAGGTGATTAGGACTGGGTGATAAATTCTGCTCCACTGGTGGAATTTTGGCCACTCTGAATTACGCTTTTAATGTGGAGATCCAGCCAAATTCCACCAACTGCCACATGGAGGAGTTTTGCCTCACATGTGGCCCACAAAAGGTAAGTTCACAAGCGAGAATTGGCATCCCCAGTGCAATTTTCAGGTGCTAGGACAGCTCCTTGCAAGACTTTCCCAATTTGGAGTAGATAATCTACTAGAGCGGCAGCAAAATCATCTCAAGCAGCAGCAGCACCCTCAGGCACGCCGCATGGTGCAGTTTGTGCTGGTTTTTCAGCATGGAACAAGCTCCCAGTGCTAAAAATAAGCACAGGCAGCACATCATGCCCTGCCCATTTGCAGAATCTCTGAGTTTTTATGTAACTGTGGCTTTCCATGGATAGAAAATCCGTAGGTTCCGCCCACCCCTAGTAGTGATATGAAAGTTAGGTACAACATGAATTGGCTTTAATGTACCACAGGTGCAAAAGTGTCACCTTTTCTGTATTTGATGTAATGCCCTAATTGGCCAATGGTATGTTCAGACATGGGTCCTCGGTTCGCTCTGTTATGGGATCCAAGCCATAGCTCACTGATGAGGCCTACTAAGGCTGGGAATGGTCTGTGATTGTTTGTGTTTGCTTCTGGAAAAGGACGTGCCTGGAAGTTCTGGGTGGATTTGTGCTTGTTTTGCATAAGATGGCCCTTTGTCGAGAGAGACAGTGGGTGAAAAATAACTGGTTGGAATGCTACACAGCTACACAGAGCGTTTGCCAGTGTTTTAGACTATTTGAAACATCCCTCATAACACCTTTTGTCTGTTTGATAAAGACTGCCATATTGTATTTTATCATCACTTATTATCTGTCAAAGTTCAAATAATATGTGGAGATGCCCCAACACTGTGCACTAGATATAGCCAACACCACCATCTTGGATGGGATCATGCATGAAAGTAGATAACATGTATGAAGCTACACATTACCCCTGAAATCATCATGTTGGGAGTAAAATTGCCTTATGGTGAACATATGGAGAGGTGGATCAGTACCATTTATTCAACTTCAGTTCTTATAATAATCTCAGTAACTAAAGCACTGAAAAAAGGCAAAAGTACTATTTAAAGGAAAATAATTAAGCTGCAAGTTTTCTACTGTCGCAGAGAGGCTCTTGTCCTTCAGCCATATTGGGGAAGCAGAAACATAACTCGTATCATTCTGGTGCCATCTAACATTTTAATTGTTGATTTTTAGGCGCAGAATGTTGTATGGAAATGTTATGTAATTAGACTTGACCCAGAAGTTCAATCATTTTTTGTAAGTGGCATTCTTGTATTCAGACATTGTGACACCTAAGACGTCTAAAAGGGGGCATGCAGACAAAATAATATACTGGTAAAATAGCAGCTAAAATATACTCACAACATAGTGGAAGATACATGTCAGACTGTACTAAGCTTGTGCTTCGAATACAGCACTAATTATGCACTCTTCCCCCTCTCACCACCAGCAATGACCACAAACACAGGGTGATGATGGCCAGAGGTAGAAGGGGTAAAAGGGGAATGGGATAAAAGAGAAAACCTAGACACTAAACGTCACCTCTCTGGCTTGTCACTTCAGCTGGACAATGATGTCTGCCGCATATGGAGTATATACAAAGAGAAGTTTGTTATTAAGGTTTTGTGCCTAGCTGCAAAAATGAATAGATATAGCTTTCCAATGTCACTGTGTAACCAACTCTAGTTTCAGGAATTTAAAGTTTCACATCAAAGTAAACAAAGAATGAGTGCCTTAACTATGTTAACTAACACTTCCCCCATGAAGTCAATAACTGTCACAAGCTGCATTGCTATACACTCTGTCAAAGATGAGTTATAGTTGCTACTTTGTTCTTGTAGTGATGGAAGGCAATTCATACATTTTTATAATCTCTAATTCCTCGAATTAGCAATTTGTGTAAATAAAATACTAGGACTCTAATACTCATGTGTTGATGTTCATACTACCAAAAACTATTTCAGAGGGCCACAGAGCAATCAGGGATTACTGACCTCAACAATTGGGGCTATTACTTCTGATTTCTAAGACTCTGTGCAACTGGGTCAAGAACTATCCCTTTCAGCATTTGACTTTCAGTAAAATTGAGGATCGAGCAGTCCAAAGCTCTTAGATGGGGAGGTACGTGTGCGGCATACACAGGCGCAAGACTCAAATTACAAACGGTAACTGAAGTAAAGCTGATTGTTCAGGCAAATACTTGCTTTTATTAAAATGTAGTATTTTAACATAAACACACAAAACATAGAGGCAACACACTAAAAAAAATACCCACAGTCTCCTTAGGTAGGCACTAGTGTTGTCTTGGGTGATATCCCTGAGTCCCTGTTTTCTTTCTAGTGGGGCTGTGTATTCCCATTCAGTAATGAAAGTGACTTTCAGATGTGGCCTACACGAGTCCCCACACAACAAATTCTAAGTTGCCCTTAAGAGTCAGCTTCAATAACGCTACGTGCTAAGTTTGTGACCATCAGTGCTGTCGGGGACTTGCACAAACAGTCTTTTCGAGTCTGATTGTAGTTTACAAGTGTGGGAGTATCTTCATGGGTACCTATCTCCCAATGCTGATGGTCATGGTCTTTCCCTGAATCACTCGGTGGGCCTTCTCTGTCTTCAGAAAGTCTGTCCGCGTGGAACGTTCTTTCCATGGCTCCTTCAGCAATCAGTAAGTGTTCTTCACAACTACCATGGTACAACGATCAAGTGTGATGGCCCTGCCATCACGATGGCCTCATCAGGCCCACAGGAGTCGCTGCTTTTGCTTACACAAGGGTGATAGACCTAGTTTCACGTTGCCCCCCTCTTCCTAGCACACACAGGTTGTCAAATTTGCTTGCACAAGAGTAATGGCCCTGGTTTCACTATGGCCCTCTATTTTCACAAGGGGATTGCCAACTACAGAAGAATAGGCAAACTGCATGCACTGTCTTAGTCCCAACTGGACCAGGCATCTCACACTTCACTCATTAGGATCCCCTTGGAAGGATCCTTACTGAGCCCACCCCCTCCAGGTGCCCTTTCTCCTCGCATGGTCCACTGGTCTTGACAGGGAGGCAGAAGGCTGGTGCTTCAGGATCAGGACAAGTGGTCTTGACTTCCTGGTTCTTGGATCCTCACCCAGCAGAAAGGCTAGCAGATCTTGGACCCTAGTCCTGGTTCTAGCAGCTAGAAGTATTGGTGATCTCTCCTGTTGAACACCTTGTGGGATTTGGGCTCACAGGCTTATTGCTATGGGTGGGCATAACTTGCATAATTCAGTGTAGCATACTCATGCAGATGTACCGAAGAATACAGTAAGATTATGCATAGTTGCTCAAGAAGAGTAATTTTGACTTTAGTGCTATTTCTTAATGCAAAAATGCCTTATTGAATCTAAAATGGGTGCAGGAATGCATTTTGTATTGAGAAACAGTGCTGAACACAACACGAAGAGCAAACGCAAGCAGTTGCTTGAGCTTGCTAACTGTGCAGTTGGGGTGAGATTTTCCCCCTACTTTACCCCTAGCATTTAATGCAAAATGGGCAAAATGATTAATTTTACGTAGAGAAATAATGCTACAAGCTTGAGTGGCCACTTGCATTCGCTAAATGTGTGTTTGCTGTAGGACTGTGCCCCCTAAATTACCCTTAATTACGGGAGCAGGTGTAATTGCATTCAGTAATTCCACATTAAAGCGGAATTACGAAATTTCTTTGATTACCCCAGCCTCATTAAAATTACTTCTGGGCTTACTTATAGTCCAAATCCAGACACTGTCAAAGGACAGGGGAGGGGACATAACAGGAATAGTAAAGGATAAGACACTAAATCGCATCGAAGGGACAATCGTCCCAGCAGGAGCATCTCCAATTTTGACCTAACCACAACACAGATCAAGGGAGTAACCATAGAACCACATCTGGCTGTCAGTCTCAGTGAAATATGCCTCACAAAGGTTCAAAAGACCACACTGTCCCTTCTATTGTGATTCCTTGGTCCTACAGTGCCAAACTTATCTTAGCCTCCACCCCCCCCCCCGACAGTGAGTTTACAACCTGCTTAGAAATGTAGTTTGGTGTCCGCATGCTGTCACATAGTGCATTCTCTGTGCAATCTCAGCCCAGGCAGTGCCAACATACCGCAGGAATTCCAGCCTTTCCTCAGTGCAAGCAGATTTGAAGAACTGCTCATGTTCACCAAAGTCCAAGTAGTACGTAGTACCTTCAAGCCACACTTCCTGACAGTAGATTGTATTTTTAAACGTAAGGGAAGGAGTGATGGGAAGGAAACCAATACATGTAAACTGACCATGGGGGAAAGTGATGTTCAGATCTTTCTGACTCATTGATCTTTGTATAGTTTTATTAATGCTACCTACTCAGATCTCACCTTATCATTCTAGACATTATTTAAATTCTTACCACTATTATCATGCTCGTTGATAGCGCACTAGTTATATTAGTTCACTAATCCAACAAGATAATCACTGAAGCTTTGCACCCCAAAATAATCATCTACCTAGATATTGTGCCAGTGGTGACACAAATGATCTGCATACGACAAACGGTTAGTTGATCAGCCAAGGTTTTGGCCTAACAATGGACAGCATTACCCCTGCCCTATCTCACAGTCAAGCAGAATGCTAGTGTAGATGGGAGCTACCTTCCCCAGCCTTCGCTGCTTGAACACGAGCGAGTAGAAATGTCTGTTCTAAGCTCCATAAACCAGTAGGTGCAGCAGTGGGCATGACGCTTTACCCATTGGAATGGAAGTTGTGGGTGGCCTGGCGCTGTGCGACTGTCCAGAGGGCAACAGATCGAGTTGATGTGTGCGCAGCCACTCCCATGCTGAAACTGAAGGACCAGTCTGGGCAGTGTAAGGGAGAGGGCTGGACAAGGGGACTTTAGGAATGTTTTAAAGGCCTCATTAGTTTGTCTTGCATGGGAGGATTTGGCAGTTCAGAGACCCACTGCATCTAGACTCGTCGTAAAAAACATCCTGAGGCCGCAGCCCTTCCAACCACAAGGTTTAAATACGTCACGGACACCGGACGATCACGAAAGATTACTTTTGTGAACGATAAACTAGGGTAAAGTTTAGACTGAATCAAAGTTTTATATATAAGTGGTGCCAACCTCAAAGGCCAGCGCCATGAAGTAATTTTAGAAGCGATTGAACTTACTTCCTGTTCCTGTCTCCGTTTACGTAGTCACCGCTGATTTGCGGTCTGTTTGCAAATGTCATTTTGTGAAGTGAGAATAGAAGCAGTTGTTGCAGACTCTGACAGGAGAAAAAAGACTTTCCTTGACATCTGCTCAATTCATTGAAAGAGAATTAAATTATACTGCTGGGGCCTCCCCTCTCCTGTCGGTACTGAGCGCAAACTTTGAACTAAAAACGGACACTAAAGCACAGTAGCTCATTATATTTTTATGATAGTTTGGTAAGTTTCAGAAAAAAAGGAAAAAGTTGGATGTTTTTCAGAGAGGCTTACCAAAAAGCCAGAGCAGGTTGCAACAGTTTAGCTTCTTTCTCTTAAATTGGAAACGTCGCCCTTCTTCAGTGCCTGGAGCATTTTTTTGCTCTTTTCCTGTGTCGTTTATCTGTGCTTAATTTCTAAAATAATAAGAGCCAGGGCCTTTGTCAGGAGGCCACTGCAGCTTGAACCACCGCTGCCAATGACAATACCAACACCACAGCTACTAACCATCACACTCCTACAAGTGTGACCGTTAAGACTATTTAAGAACATCCAAAGCTAAAAGACTGGTTTGGACAACAGGTATTAGACATTTTTAATATGTATTGAACTAATAAACAACTGTTGGGAGCATCTCTAATCTAGACACCATGTGGCACACTGTCAACCACTCGCATTGAGTGCTTGTGGTGAGCACCAGAACCACAGGTTCAAATTAAGCACTGGTTTTTCCTGATTGGTAATAGAGGTCCAGGAAAGAATCTTCATAGACGGTGAATACTGGTTTACACTAGTGATGATGTGAAAATCAGCATGAAAAAGGGTACATAGGCCTCCTAAGATTTTCAGTCCTGTTAGTGCTGTGGGCTGGGAGACTGGGTCCAACAAATCGTGCTTAACTTGTGCCGGTGGTTGCAGGTGAGGGACACCTGTGTTCATCTATTAGGACCGTCGCTTATTTCTTATCCTCAGTCTTTGACTTGGAATAAGAGAGAAAGGCTGAAGAAGGAGAAAGAAGATAAAACAGTGGCAAAGGACGAAAGCAAAGACAAAAAGGAACCTGCACCAGTAAAGAGAAAGGAAGTATTGGGTGGTGAGAGAAAGAAGCATGATTTGGGAGCAGGGCTAGGCAACCTAGTTATTCGACAACCGTGGCATTCAGTCCTGCTGAAGGTAGGCTCCTAAGAAAGCTTTGTGCCCTAACATTTGTTTTTCAAATTAAGCACTGCCCTCCAAGTGCAGTAAAAAGAATATTTTCCATATGCCAACGTACAAACTACACAAACGTTTGCACCATATCTATTGGGCTATCAAAGCACAAAGGTTTTGTAAATACTCGGAAACAGTCTTATAATTCCTAACAATACAATCACAAAATAATAGACGTAAAGGACGTGATATCACACACAATATAACCTTAATCATTTTAAATGACTTACCCAGAACACCTTTTACTCTGACAGCCACCTAGGGCCGGGAAAGCGTAAGCAGTCATCTTGGAAATCTAGATGCTGCATAAATGTTGTGAAACGAGCACCAATAAACTGGGTATTTATATGGTGCTAAAAGTATAATTCCTTTTAAAAGATCTGTAGCATATAGGTGAGTTCATAGGGACTATAATCTAGCTCACAGGGACTGCACACCACTACAAAGAGGTAGCAATTGCTATTGTTCACTAGCCTGAAATGCTCCCTGCCTCTAAATAGAACACTTTATAAAATGTGGATCTCTATATAAAAGCTTAGGGAAGCCCTGAAAGCACACCTTGTTAGACCTCACATGCTGCTGTGGTGTTTCCCCAAATGTTTTTGCTTTATCTAGCAGGTTTTGCTGATTGCCCCTTAGTGGCCTTAGGGCCCTGGGTACTTTCCCACTGAAAGTACGGTGTGAAAGTGCACACGTGCATTCCCACATATGTTGGGAAGAAGTACTGACTGGTGGGTGTTGAATACAAACTTTATTTACATATACCTCGTGTTAAGTCTCTTTTGTGACACTCAGTGTATTTGTTTTGTGGTAGTGCTGTGCCAATGCTTTACACGTTGCCCCTGTGATGAGCCTGACTGCTCTATGCCAAGCTACCCAAGGGTGAGCGCAGGTTGTATGGTGAGTGTGATCACCTACCCCTGACAGGAGTGAAAAGTTCTGCCTGGCTAGGGCCTCACCTCAGAAAACTCACCGCCTCCAACATTTGGCATGCCAATGGTTTGTCTATTGGGTAATGATCTGGGGAGCACTATCTGGAAAGAAGTGGAGCTCCCTGACTCATGTAGAGATGTTTGGGTTACCCAAATGGATCTATGTGACCACACGGTTCATGGCTACCCGAGAAGGGAGCCAGAAGGGGCTGGAGTCTGGAACAATGGCCCAGTCTCCTGCTAAGAGGGGGAGAGGACAAGGCTGGGAAAAACCCACCTCAGAATGTACCTCTGGTGAAACAGACGGGGAACTGGCCGGTGACCACTGAAGAGGGCATTACTTCTCCTGGTAGGGTGGTCGAGCTTGCTGAGTGGCAAGTGTAAGGAGACCACACCAGGGAGGAGTTCTGTAGGGCACAAAGAGAGGACCACACCCTTGAGGGCCTGAGATGAAAAGCTGAATCCCAAGCATCCAGTGATGAATCCAGGATTCATCACCTTTACTGGGAGGACAATCTTCTGTACAGTGAGTCTAGGGGTCCCAAAGGGCCCTGGTGGTCCCACATTGTTATCGAGCTCTCCTACGGCAATTGGCCCAGGACATTCCCCTGGCACGATATTTGGGCACAGACAAAACCTTTGCCCACCTTCTTACCCAGTTTGATTGGCCCAGGCTCAGGTTGTCCTCGGATGCATTCTGTAGTACCTGTGTGATCTACCAGGCTAGTGGCAAGGTGAGGCAGAAGCGTAAAGCACCCCCTTCAGCCCTTGCCACATGTTGACACCCCTTTGAAAGGGTGGGGGGTTGACGTAGTAGGGCCTGTAGATCCCCCAGATGGTGACCGGGCACAGGTTCTCTTGGGTTCTGGTTGACATAGTAGGGCCTATAGATCCCCCAGATGGTGACTGGGCACAGGTTTGTCCGGGTTCTGGTGTATCATGCCTCTCGGTACCCAGTGGCAATCCATGTGAGGACCACACAGGTGATGGTGAAGGCCCTGATGGTAATCTCTACCTAAGTGGGATTTGCCAAGAACGTGGTGTGTTGGTGTCTGACAGGGGCACAAACGTCATGTTGGCTTACATGCAAGCCATGTGGGAGGAGTGCGGAGTGACATATAAGTTCTCTTCCCTGTATCACCCCTAAACCAATGGTCTTGTTGAGAGGTGCAACAAGACTTTGATAGGCATGATCAGAGGCCCTGGGGGAAAAGTAGGATGTCCTCTTACTGTGCCTGTTGTTTGCCTACCGGGAGGTCCCTCAGAAGGGATTAGGGTTCAGCTTTTTTGAGCTTCTGTTTGGGCACCCGGTCAGGGGACCTCTGAGTTTGGTCAAGGAGGGCCGGGAGCAGTCTTCCAAAAGGACTCCCAGGCATGTAGTAAGCTACATGCTGGCTTCTGCAGCCAAAGGGCCAAGTTGTGGAGGAAGGCCTCCCATAGCTTAGAAGCCAGCCGCGACGTCATGATCCAGTGGTACAACAAGAACGCCACTCTGGGGTAGTTGACACCTGGACAGAAAGTGTGGGTGATGGAGGCTGTAGAGCTGAGCACTCCATGACTGATGGACTGGGCCCTATGAGGTGATTGAGAGGAAAGGGGAGACCACCTACCTGGTGGATCTCAAAATCCCAAGGCAGCCCCTCTGGGTAATACACACCAAGTCGCCTCAAGTCACACTTCAAGAGGGCTGAGGTCACCATGCTAATGGTGACGGATGGAGAGGAGGAGAGTGAACCACTCCCTGACCTCTAAGGAGAGGGATGGGTCAGTAAAAGGAGTCATCCTGTCCCCCACCTGGATTCTCAACCAGCAGAGGGTCTGTCACCGAGTGTTGGGGCAGTTCTCCTCGCTCTTCTTCCTTACCTCAGAGTCTATCCAACAGTGTACCCATGAGGTGGACACAGGTGACAACCTCCCTGTTGAGAGCAAATTTTATAGGTTGCCTGGTAAGGTGAGGTCTAGCATTGAGGTGGAAGTATCTAAGATGCTAGTGCTGAGGGAGTGGGGGGTCATATAACCTTCTAGCAGCCCCTGGTCCAGTCCGGTGGTTCTGGTACTTAAAGCCACCACGACAGACACCACACCTGAACTAAGATTCTGTATAGACTATAGTGGGCTGAACTTAGTGACTCGGATGGATGCCCATCCACTTAGCTGCGCAGATGAGTTGGTTGACAGATTGGGTGTGACCCGGTACATAGTACCTTTAACCTTACCTCTGGGTACTGGCAGATTGCCTGCACTGAGGAGGCCAAGGAGAAAACTGCTTTCTCCACTCCGGACGAGCAATACCAATTCAGCGTCATGTCCCTTGGGCTCAAGAATACCTGCACCACCTTCCAGAGGATGTTGTATCAGGTCCTTAACCTTTATGGTGGTCTTCTCAGCTCCTTATCTGGACGTCATTGCCGTCTTCAGTAAAAGTTGGGAGGGCCATCTTTTCCACCTCCAGGAAGTACTTCAGCCATTGCAGCCAACAGGCCTCACCAACAAGGCCAGCAGATGCTGCATACTGCAAGGATCAGTGGGTAATTTGGGACACCAAGTGGGCAAGGGTAAGGACAATCCATCCACATGAAGACCGCGTCTCGGGGGCTCCCAGGTCAGCATGGCCTCAAACGGGCATCAGAGCATTTTTAGACCTTACTGGGTACTACCAGAGGTTCATCCAGGGATGTGGCACTCTTGTGGCCCCTTTGACAGAGCTGACCTCAAAGCAGCAGCCCCGAAATGTAATGTGGACTGAAGTCTGCCAAGCTGCATTTGACTCCTGCAAGCAGGCCATGTGCACAACTCCTGTGCTCTGGGCACCTGACTACTCATGGGAATTGTAGTAGTCCCATGAGTAGGCAGGGGACTACTGTCGGGGCCCTACTATCTCAACTGAATGAGGAGGGCCTAGACCAGCTGGTAGCTTTAATCTCCTGAAGGTTACTCCACTGGGAACAAAGGTGGAGCACTACCAAAGAGAAGTTTTCACGATGGCCTGGGCCCTGAGGAAGTTGAGGCCATATTTGTTTGGTAGTCACTTCTTGGTCCAGACAGATCATAGACACCTCAGGGGGCTGATGCAGATGAGGGATGAGAATCCAAAGCTGTTAAGGTGGTCCATTTCCCTACATGGGATGGACTTTAAGGTGGCGCACCGCACCAGGGTAAACCACTCCAATGCAGACAATCCATTTAGTTATTTCTGCTTTAGTGAGGATGACTACCTAGAAGCTGCGTAGAACCCCACCCCCACTTTCGGCTGAGGGGGACAGGTTCTAGACCGGATATGCTTCGGTGGTGTTTACCCAAACTTTCTTACTTTTTCTAGTAGGTTTTGCTACCTCCCCCTTAGTGGCCTATGGGCCCTGGACACATTCCCACTCTGATTACAGTGTAAAAGTGCAAGCACACCTTCTCACATATGCTGGGAAGTGGCAATGACCTATGTGTGTGCACTCGCACCACAGGTGCTTTAAACATGTATCCCACCTGACTTACCAGGCCTGTGTATGCACTTGCACTTATGGTGCTTTCAAACATGTGTCTGGCCTGCCAATGGAGGCTTGTATGTGCGCAAGGGCACGTATGCCCAGAAAGTGAAGAATACCCATGTGTGTTTTCACTACATAGGGGAGCTGCTGTGCCCATAGGTTAACATGGGGGATGTGTTACAATTACTCCTAGCTGCAACAGTGGCTTGGAGCAGAGCAGCCTCATATTGTTTACTGTTGTTGGATTTGTCTTGACAAATCCCTTTATTGACAAAACCACCTTTGCCATAGAATCATAGAGGAATGCCACTTCTAGAAAGTGGACATTTCTCTGCCCTAAAATGCTTTTTGTGCCTTTTAATTCAACTCAAGTCCACATTGGGGGATGGAGGAGCACATCTTTGCATTCCCCAGGGACAGCTATAAAACTTGGGCACACAACTGGAACGAAGACCTCTGTGATTTGTGGGCCTGGATGGATAGATTGGAAGGTGAGGTTCTAACACTTGGCCTCTCGGAGCCAGGTCATGGCCCCATTAAAGATTAAGATCTGCATTCGACAGCCCCATGGCAAAAAGGACTGAAATTTAGGGGAGACTTCTGTGGTTAAAAATGGAACCCTTCTTACCTTCCCCAACTTCAAAGTAATGTGGTGCACACTGCCAGAGGAATCTGTTGTGCACAAGGAGTAATTACTGCTCTAGGAAGGGACTGCGCACCCTTCCCGCATTGTGGCTGGCCTGGGCAAACTGGTTGCTGCTGTGTGGCACTTTGAAGTGTGTTCTCCAAGGGCTTGTTGGCTTGACCCTTGTTCTCTTGTGGAGGTCTCAGGGACATCAAAGACCTCCTGTAAGGGACCTTAAAGACTTCCTGCGAGGGGCTTCACCTTCTACCTGTGTCATCTGGAGAGCGGTGCCCTCTTAAGTGCCTACATCGTCTCCTGACGTCACCTGGTAGTTTCATGCCTGCCTTGCTGCAAAGTATTGCACCTGGAGACCCGATTAGCCTGTTGCGGAGCCTTCAAAGTGCTGGCTGCATCCAAGGAGAGTGACCCTTTATTGTGTGGCCATGACACGCATAAATGTCTTGTTGGTAGTGAGCAGATTCACTGGTTGCAGAACCCCAAGTGGCCAGCTTTTGTCAAGCATGCTGCATTTCTCTTGTGTGTCACCCATTAGCATGCTCATTGTGGGCAGTGTTTGATTCACTGGTTACAACCCTTGGAGATGGTGCGTACAAGGAGCAGTGTCCAATTCTACCCCACGTGGCACCGCTGAACTTTGTCTTTGTGTGTGTTCAGATTTTTCTGGTGCTGCTCAAGTCATCACACACCAGACGTTTTGCCTCATTCCGGGGAAGTATGATATTGGAATTCTTTGTGTGTGTCTGGAATTATCTAGTGCAACTCACTTCATCAAGCACCAGATATCATGCCTCATTCCAGGGAGGAACGGGATTGGAACTGTTCATGTGTGTCCGGAATTGTCAGTGCTACTCCAGCCACCATGCACCAGACGTTGTGCCTCTTTCAGGGAGGTACGCAATTGATAACTTTCTGTGTGTGTGTGTTCGGAATTGCTTGGTGTGACTCAAGTCATCGCACACCAGATGTTGTGCCTCATTCTAGGGCGGTGCAGCATTGGTCACCTTGCATGTGCGATCGGAATTCTCTGGTGCAACCCAAGTCTTAGTGCACCAGATGCTGTGCCCCATTCCAGGAAGGCCCGGAAATTGTTAAGTCTTTGTGGGTGATCGGAATCATCTTGTGTGGCTCAAGTCATCACGCACCAGATGGTGTCCCTCCTAGGGAGCTGCGGATTTGGTAACTCTTCGTGTGCAACCGGGACTGTTTGGGGAGACTCAAGTCATCACACCCCAGACATTGGTCCCCCTTCCAGGGAGGTGGGAATTGGTAACTATTTGTGTATTGAATTGCCTGGCTTGGCTGTGCGCCACTGTGAATAGGGTGTGTCCTAAAGCAAACCCTCCTCCCATGCTTTGCAGACCGGGCCCATGCTGGAAGGCACAGTGCAGAGACCCCTGAGTGAACTGACTGAGTGGTGGCCAGACCTCATTTATCGCCTGTTGCCTGATCAGCCATTAATTATTTCTTGCCCCCTACCTTTGCCCAAGGATCCTGAATGTGTAATCCCAGCCGCAAGTGGCCTAGTACCTGGGGAAAGAGTGCTTTCATCTCCAGCACATGGGGGGGAGGGTAGTTGGAACTGGTTGGAGGGTTGGACGAAGGTTTGGAGCCAGGGGGGTCTGCGAGCGCAGTGACTACTAGCGTGCCAGATATCACTGAACCGCATTAGGGTGCTGGGAGTGAGTGTGTGCGATTGCGTGTTATACTAGCATGCCTGATATCTGTGGCACGGCATGACGGTACTGGGAGGGAAAGTATTATTTTTCTCACATGTGCATACTACTAATGTCGTTTTAACACAGTTGAGCCTGGTACTGCTAGTGATGTTTCTAAATCTGACTTATGCCCAGATTAACATAATGTTCATGTTGTGTTAACTAATATATGTGTAAATACAAACTTTGTTTACATACATCTCCTGTGAAGTCTCTTTTGTGACAGTCAGTGTATTTGCCCCTGTGATAATCCTGACTGCTCTGTGCCAAGCTACCCAAGGGTGAGCGCAGATTATAAATGACTGTAATCAACCTCACCCACTCCTTACGGGAGTGGTAGGGTCTGCCTGGCTGGGGCCTCACCTTAGCTAACCGGAACGTGCTGCATCCAACACACCTACACTAAAACTTTGCAGTTGACAGATAATATATTGAACCTGTTTAAAGTCAATTACTTGAAGGAAAACCACAAGGTAATATTCCATCTAGGATATCAAGTTTTGTGGAGGACTTTATATTCCATGAAGGGCCTTATTCTATGAAAAGCTTTAGAATCAGTAGCATGGCTCGGATTCTATTGAAGGTCCCATAGTCCACAAAGACCTCATTTTCCACAGAGGATCTCAAATTCTACAGAGGATCTTATACTCTATGGAGGGCTCATATTCACTGGAAGGCATCATATTCCATTAAGTGCCTCACACTCCTCGGAAGACTGTATATTCCATGAAGGGTCTTCTATTCTACGTAAGACCTCAGACCGTGAATGGAATAGGAGACTTCATAGAATCTAACATTCTATGGAGGGCATTATATTCCTCAAAGTGCCTTATATTCCTTGAAAGACGACATATTCCATGAATTGCCTCCTCTTCCACCGATGATCTCTCATCCATTGAGGCCAGCAGTATATTGGAAGTCATCATTGTTCCTCTTCTGACGTTTCAGGCTCATCTCTGACCTTCTTAATGCTACTGCACCGCCTTTTTTGCCCGTGAGGTAAATGATGATTGGCATAACTGTTCCCTTTTACGGGTTCCGTGTCAGATTTAGCAATACGTAAAATTATTTTTGCGTGCACCGCCTGCTGACATTACCAGCATTCGATATGAAGAATGTATCTCCACGTTTTAATCTACTTATCTGATCAGATGACCGGATCGCCAAAAAAGCAGATGCTATAATTTATTTTAAATCTTGACGGCCGGGCATGGACCACTAAATGGAATGCTCCTCTATGCCACATTGTAGCATACCACAATAGAACAGTTGTTAGCACAGAAACGTGTAAGCTCACAAGGCCCTTCCTGTGTGGTCATGGCGATGTGCACAAACAAGTGGTTGAAATGTGTGCACGAGAGAGGCTATTTTAAGAGAGGAGCCCCCAGCAGATGGTATCAGCTCAAGTGCAGATGCACCTGGGATAAATTCCAAAAGGTCTTCGCTCCACATCAAAGCAGCCACGTGTTCTGCGCTCAGAAAAGTTATGCTTTGTAGACACATTAGTGGGGGTCACTATGAATTGGAGACACGAAGAAGTCATTAGCAATCCCTCATCTGCAGACAGTTACCACTTTCATTGTAAGGGACGCACGAATCATACCAACAAGATGCTAAATCCCCCGTGGTGTGAGACGGGGACACATACTCCGCTATTGCTACTGTAACCCATTTTAGTTTAAATGTTATTACTCACCCATAGCCAGTGAACACACTGCTGTCTATTGCCGAAGTACACTAAAACATTGTACTCGATATCCGTAAGAAAGGCCCTCGTGTGGCAAACGTGATGTACAGCAAGCCCCCGTGAAGATCCCTGAACACAATCAACGGCAGCACGATTAGGGTTGGGTAAGATTTCCATGCACATAATAGGCAATCAAAACATGGGCATATATTCCAGTAGCTGTCTGTGTGCTATGCAAGTGCCAGTATCAAATGTGGAAAAACATAGCATGCACACAGACCAAAATACCAATATGCACTAGTTTTCTAATACATGCCAGGCATTTTCGTAAACATACATTCTTGCACCAAATCATGGCAACAATTATCCTTATCCCAAAGTCATCATGGGCCACAGATTCATCACCCATGCATCACAGGATGGTGCGCGGCAGGGAGCGCACGTGATGTGTGTGCCTCATATGTTGTGGGGGCGCAGTGTAAGGTGCTACAGGGAAGATAAGATGATGTGCACCAGGGGAGCTCTTTGATGTACTTCAGTAGAACACTGGACAGTCTGACCCAGAACCACAGTGTATCATGCGTCAGAGGCACGCTGAGGGGCGTGGCTTCTATTTGTGTAGCAGGTGCAGTGGCACCCTAGCCCAGGTGCCCGTGGGGCCTACCGAACCCTGATTATTGCTGTATTTCACAGTTCAAACGCCAGCCAGGGGATCAAATCAAATCAAATCATTAACATTTATAAAGCGCTATAAAGCGCTTATCGATTGCCTTCCTTACAGTAGGGCCCATAGCACATTTGCTGCACCACTAGGCACATTGGGTGATGTGCCTTATAGGAGCAATGGGTGATGTGCCTTATAGGAACAATGGGTGATGCACTTTTTTGGGGAACACTCACTGCTATGTATTCAGGGACCCCTGGATGTTGTGATCATAGAGTGACATGTTTTAGGGAAATATTCGATGATCTACCATTCAGGGGCACAGAAGTGTGGATTATTTCAAGCATTTTGTGCAGCAGGGGGCGCGTGGTGATGCACGATAGTGGAAACAATAACATTCCTTATGTCTTGTATGACGTCTTAGGCCATTTTTTGTTTACTGCAACAGCATTTTATACAGTATAGTGGGAATTCTAAGCCTGCGCTTGTAAATATAAAATTAAGACTGCAAGTTCCAAAATGCTAAATTCTATTGGCTATAAATCCATAATAGTAAGACGGTGTCACACATATCAGCCAATTTCCAACTTGCACATGGAAGAATGGATGAAAAAATAAAAGGAAACATAATTTCCTCTTAGGCTGCAGAATGTTATAAGTTGTTTTGTTGATTCAAATGGATCTCCATTTATTCTGTTCCAACAACCTGACAAAACGGGTGTCTTAAGTAATAAATGTGCGTACTTTTAATTACTCTGCTTCTCTAATAAAATTTCATAAGCGACTACAATTGCGATAAGGACAGATGTAACTAAGAGTGCAGTCAAAAGATTTAATTATATTTGTTTATATGTTGTTCTTGAGTAACACGATTGTTTGGCTTACTGAATCAGTTAGTTTTTAGAATCCGCTATTTATCAAAAGGTGCTGGAACTCATAAAATATATACCCATGTTTTTAGGTCGAACATAACAGCGCGCAAGAGCAGCTTTTCCGGCCTATTGGTATCTATGTGGGCTTTTAACCGCGCCTACCTCGTGCCCATCACTTACACTCGTTCGTGGGCTTTCTTTAAAAAAATCCTTTGTTATCATTGGTAAATACTTTACCTTTGTCCCATCTTGGGGCGGTTTTGTTACCCCTTGTTAAAATATGATTTCACTCTAAGTAAACAAATATAATGGTTTAGATAGTCGTACATAATACCGCCTTCATACAATAAACCTCTATAATGGGATGTGGGCTTTTAGCAACTTTGTCAACAGGACAGTCGTTCGAACATCTGAAAAGGCGGGCAGAGAAGGGAGGTGGTGCGGATGTATACAGCATAAGATTGCAAACACGTGCCTTCAGAATGATTGACGTGAAGATATGGCTTACTTCTACCCAACAAGAGTGACATTGGCAACAGTTGATCTTGTAGAAACAAGTCTGTGAAAGATCAGTACTCTATTTCTAAAGTGTGATCTGTACACTCCAATCTATGGAAAGTCAGCAACGCCACTTATTGCACATCAGCTTATAATATTACCTCAATAAGATTCTTTCAAGTGGCATGTGAAAACATATGTAAAAGACAAGGTTTTCTCTCACTGTGATTAAAAGACCTTGCTTCTGGACATCCGAATATAGTTGGTGGAGTTCTGCGGTTTCTCGTAAGCGACTTACTATAAGGCATATGCACAATGGCGTCTGTAACCCTGATCAATGGTACATTCAGTGGCGGCTCATGGGAGGGAAAAGGGGCAGGACAGGGCAGCACGTGGCGTGGGGGAGACAACAAAAACCATATAATATATATATTTTTTTTAATGGTCCTCCACTGCAGGTACATGCTCCCAGCATGCCATGCATCCAATTCTAATGTTGCTTTCATGCTGCTGGCAAGATTGAAAGCAGCATTAGGATTGGACGGAGCACCCAGCCAGAGCTCTCTGCAGCAAAGTGAGTCTCTGCCTGCTGCCTCCCACCTGCCAATGCAGGGCCGGCTGGAGAGAGTCTAGTGCGCATGTGTGTTTGGCCGGCCCAAGACGGCCTGCCAAACATACCTGCATACTGAGGGGGAGTGCTGTGCACTCCCCTCCCTCCCTGTCATCACCAAACATAGTTTATTATAGTTTTCTTGTAAAAGTTTTGCAGTTGCTGCTGTCTGGGGGGATGGGGGCGATGCTCCTCCGCCATAGCGGAGGAGCTTCCCCTGGGTACATTGAATGTAAATTAAAAAAGGCAGAACGCATGTTAGCTTACAATTGTGGCTTGATCATTCTGCTGCGTTCCCCTAACTCTTTCAGATCGCACTGGATAGATTTCCTAAAGCCAAAAAGGGAGAACTTTATTGAAGAAAAGGAAAGCTAGCAGATGTCTTAGACCCCTCATGCTGAGTTTTGCTACTGTTGGTAACAGTGTTAGGAGTCAGGCAAACATATCAGAGAATCTTGGTTCTGCAAGCAATATTGCAGAGACTAGCTTTGAACCCTGAAATCAGTATACACAGAAGTATAGGTATTTTCCAACAAAGTAATGTTTAATATGTGCTATTCTCCTACAAATATTGAATTATTAGCACCATAACTATTAACTCAGCAAGCAAAATGGATACAATGGTGAATATTAGATAAACAATCAGTCATATTTTGATACATCCCTAACTAATTATTCTACTACTGTTGGACTTGGCCCTCCTAGCAGGATTACCCACAAACTTTTTTGCCTTCACTGCTCCTGTTTTAAGAACAAATTTTTGTTGATTTTTAGCACTGTAGTGCTAGTTAGCAGTTGTAA
The DNA here is from genome assembly GCF_031143425.1 of Pleurodeles waltl. Lineage (NCBI taxonomy): Eukaryota > Metazoa > Chordata > Amphibia > Caudata > Salamandridae > Pleurodeles > Pleurodeles waltl. The sequence goes on from NC_090437.1 coordinate 469,950,519, forward strand.
AGTGCTCAAAGAGTTTCTACTCTCTCTTTAAAACATAGTAAAATTGGCCTACGCCGAGTCGCACATTTAATTTACTTATAATCCATTACTAAGGTGATGTGTACCCACGGCCTGCAATTTAAATACTACTACTGGGCCTGCAGCACTTAATGTGCCACCCATTTAAGTAGCCTTTCAAAATATATCTCACGCCTGCCATTGCAGACTGTGTGCAGTTTTAAACTGCTGATTCGACCTGGCAAAGTAAACCTTTTGCCAGACCTAAAATTTGCTTTTCAATAATTTTTAGTCCACCCCTAAGATAGGTGCTCAACAGCCCATGGTGCAGGGTCGGGCTATTTAAAAAGTTGAACATGTACTTTTAAGTTTTACATGTCCTGGGAGTGAAAAGCTCCTAAAATCTTTTTTTTTTTTTTGCGGTTTGAGGACTACCTCTCCCATGAGATAACATTGGGTTATCTTATTACTTGTAAAAAGTGCTAACTGATCTCTAAAGAATTGTAACTTAAAACCCTTATTAATGGTAAATTCAACTTTTAAGTCACAATTCTGAAAAATGACACTTTTATAAAGTAGGCATTGTCTTTTCATAACCATGTGTTGCCTGTGTCCTGGGTCACATGACTGTGATTAGAGTGACAGTTGGCCTTTGTGCATTCCTCCCAGATAGTGAGACGAAGGAAGCCTAGTTGTTGGCAGGATGGTCCAACCTGTTAGATTGGGTGGGATTAAGTGTTTCCCTGACCCATTTACATTTCAGAGGAGCTGCCTCAGCACACTCATAAAGAATTTCACGCTAGTCTTTTGTCATCCCAGACTCCTATAGAGCCTGGGCAGGGAGGAAAGAAATTCCAGAACCATATGTGGGGAGGGGAGACTCTAGATGTTTCTACCACTTCAAAGCTGCCAACAGGTTTAAACAAGCATTGGCAAAGCCAATAGATCTCTCCTATATAAGAGCTATTGCCTTGGCAATGTGCTTTTGCCATGTTGTACACCATTGTGGCTGCTGTTCAACACGTATAAAAAATAGTGATCTGAAGTGTCATACAGTGGAGGGGGAAGTAGTGTTGTAGAGAGGATTTGTTGGAGTAGAGTGTTGTAGAATGGACTAGGGGAAGCATAGTGTTGTAGAGTTGAGTAGACGGGAGTAGAGTTCCTTGGCAGTTTCATAGAGTGGAGTGGTGTGGAGTGGGTTGGAGTTGAGTGTGGTAGTCTGGTGGATTGGAGTACAGTGGGGTGAATTGGATTGGTGGATTGGGTGGTGTGGGGTAGATTGGGTGGGATGGGATGAATTGGATTGGAGTGGGGTGAACTGAGATGGAGTGAAGTGGATTGAGGTGAATTTGAGTGGGATAGATTAGCTTGGATTGGGGTGGGTGGATTGAATTGGAGTGGTAGGACTGGGGTGGTTTGGAGGGGGTGGATTGGATTGAAGTGGGCTGAATTGGATTATAATGGAGTGCTTTGGAGTAGGGTGGAGTGGGGTGGATTAGACTGAACTGGAATGGGGTGGATTAGATTGAACTGGAATGGGATTGATTGTATTTGGTTGGACTGGAGTTGGGTGGATTGTATTTGATTGGACTGGTGTTGGGTAGATTGGATTGGAGTGGGATGGATTGGATTCATTAGAGTGGGGTGAATTTGATTAGTGATGGGCAGATTAGACTAGAGTGGGGTGGATTAAGTTGGATTGGGGTGGAGTGGATTGAATTGTGGTGGATGGATTTGATTGTGGTGGGGTGGACTGAAATGGGCTTCTATTAGGGTAGAGTGGGGTTGATTGGAGTAGATTGGATTGGAGTGGGGCATGGTGGATTAGAGTGTTGGATGGAGTGGATTGGAGTGTGGTGGGAAGAAGTGGGGGGACTGAAATGGGGTGGATTGATTTTACTGGGTTGGACTAAAATGGGGTGGATTTGATTGGGGTGGGGTGCACTGCGGTGGATTAGAGTGTATTGTATTGGAGTGGGGTAGAGTGGAGTGCATTGGATTGGTTTGGAGAGGAGTGGGGTGGGGTGGGGAGGGGTGGGCTCGATTGGAGAGGAGCAGATTGGATTGCAGGGGGGTCTAATGCTATCTGTATTTAACCACCGGCTCCATCTTGACCAGTGACTCCTTTTTGTGCTTTGTTTAGCTTCAAACACTGTCACATTGGTGGCAAAGGTATTTTTCCGTGCACAGCTTGCTAACGTGTTTTTGCTTTTTCTCACTCGGAAAGGGAACATAACATGAGGGAGGAATGTAGATAAGGATGTACCAGGATGAGAATGTTTATGGTAGAGCAGGTGATGAATTTGTAATTCTTATTTCTAGCTTTGTGGTGTGCATGCACAAATACGTAGTCACTATATATATATACATATATATATATATATTCATTGTTGTATTTTCTTTGATCATTGTTCTATTGCTGTGATTATTTTAAGAGTTGCATGTGTGTTGCTCACATTATTATCTTCATATAACTTGGGAAGTGCCTTAATACATTCATTAATCAATCAATAACATTTTTTTGTAGAGCACGCTACTCACCCGTGAGGGTCTCAAGGCGCTGGGGGAGGGGAAAAACAGAGGGGGGGGGCAGGGAGGGTCACTGGTAGAACAACCATGTCTTGAGGTTCTTTCTGAAGACCAGTAGGTCTTTGGTTTTTCAAAGGTCGGTGTGGAGGGAGTTCCAGGTTTTGGGGGCGAGGTAGGAGAAAGACCTGCCTCCTGTGGTGGTGCGTTGGATGCAGGGGACTGTGGCTAGGGCGAGGTCGGCTGATCGGAGGTTGCGTGTGGGAGTTAACTCTTTCATTGAGGTAGGTTGGGCCAGTGTTGTGGATGGATTTGTGTGCGTGGATGAGGATCTTGAATGTGATTCTCTTGTCTATGGAGAGCCAGTGAAGGGATTTGAGGTGTGGTGAGATTAGTTCGTGGCGGGGGAAGCCAAGGACGAGGCGTGCGGCTGTGTTCTGGATTCTCTGGAGTTTGCGTTTGAGTTTGAGTGTGGTGCCGGCGTAGAGAGCGTTACCGTAGTCCAGTCTGCTGCTGATGAGTGCGTGGGTGACTGTCTTTCTGGTTTCTGGGGGAAATCCATTTGAAGGATTTTTTTAGAGTGCGGAGTGTGTGGAAGCAGAAGGAGGTTAGAGCATTGATTTGCTGTGTCATGGAGAGGGAGGGGTCGAGGATGATGCCGAGGTTGCGTGCGTGGGTTGCGGGGGTGGTTGCGGGGGTGGGTGTGGGCCACCAGGAGTCGTCCTATGTGGTTTTGTTGGGGCCGAAGATGATGATCTCGGTTTTGTTTGAGTTGAGCTTCAGGTGGTTAGTGGTCATCCAGTTGGCGGTGTCGAGGAGAGCGGCGTGTAGGTTGGTTTTGGCGGTGGTGGGGTTGGGGTTGGGGGTGAGGGAGAGGATTAGTTGGGTGTCAACTGCATAGGAGAGGATAGTGATTCCGTGTGCTCGGAGGATGTTGGCTAGGGGGATCATGTAGATGTTGAAGTGTGGGGCTGAGGGAGGACCCTTGGGGGACTCCGCAGGTGATCTTGGTAGTGTTGGAGTGGAAGGGCGGAAGGCGGACTCTCTGGGTCCGGTCGGTGAGGAAGGAGGTGAGCCCGTCTAAGGCTTTGTGGCGAATTCCTATGCTGTGGAGGCGTGTGCGGAGTGTGTGGTGGCAGACGGTGTCAAAGGCTGCGGAGAGGTCTAGGAGGATGAGTGCGACGGTCTCGCCTTTGTCGACTTTGGTCCTGATATCGTCCGTGCATGCGATGAGGGCGGTTTCTGTGCTGTGGTTCTTGCGGAACCCAGATTGTGAGGGGTCAAGAGTGTTGGTTGCTTCGAGGAAGTGGGATAGGCGGGTTTTGACTAATTTCTCTGCAACTTTGGCGGGCAAAGGGAGGAGGGGGATGGGGCGGTAGTTGGAGAGGATCTCTGGGTTGGGTTTTTTTTTTTTTTTTTTTAGGAGAGTGGTAATTTCTGCGTGCTTCCAGGGGTCTGGGTAGGTGGCGGAGTCGAAAGAGGAGTTGATTATGTTGTAGAGTATGGGGGCGATGGTAGGGCTAGCTTTGTTGTAGATGCGGTGTGGACAGGGGTCTGAGGGGGAGCCGGAGTGGATGGAGTTCATGTTTTTTTCAGTTTCTTCGTGTGTGGTGGGGGTCCATGTGGAGAGTGTGGTGGGGGGGTCCTGAGTGGGGGTTGGGTTGGGTGGGTGAGGGGTATGTGTGGTAGGTGTGTGTGGTATGAAGCTGTTGTGGATGTCCAGGATTTTGTGGAGGAAGTGGTTGGAAAGGGAGTCACATAGGGTCTGTGTGTGTGGGGGGTCTATGTTGCTGGCTTTGGCAAGTTCATTGATAATGGTGAAGAGTTCTTTGCTGTTTTGAGAGTTGTTGTCAAGGCGTGTCTTGTAGTGATCTCTTTTGGCGGTGCGTATGAGTTGGTGATGGGTGCAAATGGTGGTTTTGAGGGTGGAGAAGTTGGTTGAGGAAGGTTCTAGTCTCCATATTTTCTCAGCTTGGCGGCATTTGCGCTTGGAGTCTTGGAGTTCAGGGGTGAACCATGGGGCGTTCTTGATGTTGCAGTTGGCGAAGTGTTTTCTGAGGGGGGCTAGTGTGTCTGCGCAGGTAGTGATCCATTTGGAGAGGTTGTGTGCTTCTGTGTTGGGGTCGTTGGTGTGGGGGGGGTTATGGGCCAGTTGGGTGTTTAGTCGTTCTGTGGGGATCTTGTCCCACATGCGGTAGGGTGTGGTGTGTTGATGGTAGTGTGTGGGGGGTTTGGTGAAGGAGAAGTGGACACAGCGGTGGTCAGTCCAGAGAAGTTCGGTGGTGTGGGTGTAGGCTATGTGTTGGCTTGAGGTGAAGATTGCGTTGAGCGTGTGTCCTGCTGAGTGGGTGGGTGCGGTGACCAGTTGTTTGAGTCCGAGGTTGGTGAGGTTGTCTATGAGGGAGGTAGTGTTGTGTTCTTGTGGGTTTTCTAAGTGAAAGTTGAAATCACCGAGGATGATGTAGTCTGTGGAGGTGAGGGCGTGCGAGCTGATGCTGTCGGCGATGGTGTCGCAGAAGGCGGGGCGTTGTCCAGGTGGTCTGTAGATTAGTGTACCTCTGCGGGTGGAGTTGTTGTTAATGTGGATGAGGAAGTGCAAGTGTTCAGTGTTGTCGATAGTGTCTTAGGAGCTGGTGGTGACTTTGATGGTGTCTCTGTGTAGGATGGCGATGCCACCGCCTGGCCTGTTGAGGCGGTCTCTGTGTTGGAGTTTGTATCCCTTGGGGGTGGCTATGGCTATATCGGGTTCTGAGGAGGGGTTGGTCCAGGTTTCCGTGAGGTGAGTGTGATGTGATGAGGTCCCAGAGTTCTATGGCATGTTTGTGAAGGGAGCGGACGTTGAGGAGCAGGCAGTTAAGGTGGTTGTGGTGGGTGGCGTTGGTGTGGTGCGTGAGGGTGTTGTTGCAGGGTGTGTTCTGGTTGTGGGCTGGTGTGCTGTGGGATTGGTTGGTGGGGGCAGGGTGGGTGAGTCTTGTGTTGGGGTGTTATTTTGTTGAAGGTAGGTTGCTATTGTTGGTGTGTGGTGTGAGGGATGACGAGCAGGAGACGTGGCAGGTGAAGGGGCCATGAGTGTGTGTGTGGGGCTAGATGTGGTGCATGTGGGGCAGGGCCTGGGTTGAGAGAGTGAAGGGTGAGGGGGAGTAGGTGTGTCTGAGAAGGCCAGGGGTTCTGGTGCTGGGCGCAGTCCAGGCGCGGACGGGCGCAGGCGGGCTTGCCTTTGGCGCACCTTTGGCGCGACTGCCCCGCGGCCATAAGGAGGGGAGGGTGGGTGTGGCAGCTGGGAGGCAGGACAGCCTGTCCAATGAGAGGGCTGGGGCCGCAGGGGACGTAGCGGTGGGGAATTTGCCTAAAGAAGAGGTGAGAAGGAGGGGGGAGGCAGGAGGGGACGCAGCAGCAGGGAATTTCCCTAAAGAAGAGGTGAGAAGGAGGGGGGAGGCGGGAGGGGCCACAGGGGACGCAGCAGTGGGGAAAAATAAGGCAAAAAAGGAAACGGGAAAGGAGGTGGCGCGAAAGGCGGAGCGGGGAGCGACCTGCCTGCAGAAGCAGGGTCAAAGGTTCATTACTCAGACTAAGAGTGCTGCATTCTTTGTATTACTTTCACTTAGTTCCTTCTCAGTATGAAGTAATCAGAACAAGAGGTGGGACTGTTTTTGAGTGAGGTGGATTGGATTAGGTGGGGTGGTTTGGCTTGGGCTAGATTGGAGTGGGGTGGGTTGTTGTTGGGTGGATTGGACTGGAGTGGGGTGGGGTGGATAAAGGTGGGAGTGGATTGGACTGGAGTGGGATGGATTAAGGTGAATTGGATAGGAGTGGGGTGGGTTGGGGTGCAGTGGATTAGATTGGATTGGATTGGAGTGGGGTGGATTGGAGTAGGGTAGATTGCATTAGACTGTATTGGATTGGTATGGGGTGGATAGTGGTGAATTGGAGTGGGGTTAAGTGGGATGGAGTGTGGCGGGTTGGACTTGGGGTGGAGTGGACTGGATATGAGTGGGGTGGATTGTGGTGGTTTTGAGTGGGGTGGATTGGTGTGGGGTGGATTGGATGGTGTGGGGTGGATTGGATTGCAGTGGTGTGGATTTTTAGGGCAGGTTGGAGCGGGGCAGACTGGAGCGGGGCAGATTGTTTTAAAATGAAGTGGGGCAGACTGGAATGGGGCAGACTGGAGTGGGGCAGACTGGAGTGGGGCAGACTGGAGTGGGGCAGACTGGAGTGGGGCAGACTGGAGTGGGGCAGACTGGAGTGGGGCAGACTGGAGTGGGGCAGACTGGAGTGGGGCAGACTGGAGTGGGGCAGACTGGAGTGGGGCAGACTGGAGTGGGGCAGACTGGAGTGGGGCAGACTGGAGTGGGGCAGACTGGTTTGGGTTGGAGTGGGGCAGACTGTTTAGGGTTGGAGTGGGGCAGACTGTTTAATGTTGGAGTGGGGCAGACTGTTTAATGTTGGAGTGGGGCAGTTTGTTTAATGTTGGAGTGGGGCAGTTTGTTTAATGTTGGAGTGGGGCAGTTTGTTTAATGTTGGAGTGGGGCAGTTTGTTTAATGTTGGAGTGGGGCAGTTTGTTTAATGTTGGAGTGGGGCAGTTTGTTTAATGTTGGAGTGGGGCAGTTTGTTTAATGTTGGAGTGGGGCAGTTTGTTTAATGTTGGAGGGGGGCAGTTTGTTTAATGTTGGAGGGGGGCAGTTTGTTTAATGTTGGAGGGGGGCAGTTTGTTTAATGTTGGAGGGGGGCAGTTTGTTTAATGTTGGAGGGGGGCAGTTTGTTTAATGTTGGAGGGGGGCAGTTTGTTTAATGTTGGAGGGGGGCAGTTTGTTTAATGTTGGAGGGGGGCAGTTTGTTTAATGTTGGAGGGGGGCAGATTGGTTTGGATTGGAGCAGGGATGATTGGAGTGGGCCAGAATGGTTTGGATTGGAGCAGGGATGATTGGAGTGGGCCAGAATGGTTTGGATTGGAGCAGGGAAGATTGGAGTGGGCCAGAATGGTTTGGATTGGAGCAGGGAAGATTGGAGTGGGCCAGAATGGTTTGGATTGGAGCAGGGAAGATTGGAGTGGGCCAGAATGGTTTGGATTGGAGCAGGGAAGATTGGAGTGGGCCAGAATGGTTTGGATTGGAGCAGGGAAGATTGGAGTGGGCCAGAATGGTTTGGATTGGAGCAGGGAAGATTGGAGTGGGCCAGAATGGTTTGGATTGGAGCAGGGAAGATTGGAGTGGGCCAGAATGGTTTGGATTGGAGCAGGGAAGATTGGAGTGGGCCAGAATGGTTTGGATTGGAGCAGGGAAGATTGGAGTGGGCCAGAATGGTTTGGATTGGAGCAGGGAAGATTGGAGTGGGCCAGAATGGTTTGGATTGGAGCAGGGAAGATTGGAGTGGGACAGAATGGTTTGGATTGGAGCAGGGAAGATTGGAGTGGGCCAGAATGGTTTGGATTGGAGCAGGGAAGATTGGAGTGGGCCAGAATGGTTTAGAATGAAGTGGGGCAGATTGGCTTAGATTGGAGTTGGGCCAATTGGTTTGGATTGGAGCGGCCGGAATGGTTTGGATTGAAGTAGGGCGGATTTGAGCAGGCCAGATTGGTTTGGATTGGAGCGGGCCAGATTGTTTTGGATTGGAGCGGGCCAGATTGTTTTGGATTGGAGCGGGCCAGATTGTTTTGGATTGGAGCGGGCCAGATTGTTTTGGATTGGAGCGGGCCAGATTGTTTTGGATTGGAGCGGGCCAGATTGTTTTGGATTGGAGCGGGCCAGATTGTTTTGGATTGGAGCGGGCCAGATTGGTTTGGATTGGAGCGGGCCAGATTGGTTTGGATTGAGTGGGGCGGACTGGTTCGGGGCAGACTGGTTCGGGTTGGACTCGGGCAGAATGGCTCGGGTTGGACTCGGGCAGACTGGCTCGGGTTGGACTCGGGCACAATGTTTAGGGTTGGACTCGGGCAGAATGTTTAGGGTTGGACTCGGGCAGAATTTTTAGGGTTGGGCAGCCTGGTTTGCGTTGGAGTGGGACAGACTGGTTTGCGTTGGAGTGGGACAGACTGGTTTGCGTTGGAGTGGGACAGACTGGTTTGCGTTGGAGTGGGACAGACTGGTTTGCGTTGGAGTGGGACAGACTGGTTTGCGTTGGAGTGGGGCAGTTTGTTTAGGATTGAAGCAGGCCAGATTGGTTTGGATTGGAGCGGGCCAGATTGGTTTGGATTGGAGCGGGCCAGATTGGTTTGGATTGGAGCGGGCCAGATTGGTTTGGATTGGAGCGGGCCAGATTGGTTTGGATTGGAGCGGGACAGATTGGTTTAGATTGAAGTGGGGCGTACTGGCTCGGGGCGGACTGGCTCGGGGCGGACTGGCTCGGGGCGGACTGGCTCGGGGCGGACTGGCTCGGGGCGGACTGGCTCGGGGCAGACTCGGGCAGATTGGTTTGCGTTGGAGTGGGGCAGATTGGTTTGCGTTGGAGTGGGGCAGATTGGTTTGCGTTGGAGTGGGGCAGATTGGTTTGCGTTGGAGTGGGGCAGATTGGTTTGCGTTGGAGTGGGGCAGATTGGTTTGCGTTGGAGTGGGGCAGATTGGTTTGCGTTGGAGTGGGGCAGATTGGTTTGCGTTGGAGTGGGGCAGATTGGTTTGCGTTGGAGTGGGGCAGATTGGTTTGCGTTGGAGTGGGGCAGATTGGAGTGAGGCAGTTTGTTTAGGGTTGGAGTGGGGCAGATTGGAGTGGGGCAGTTTGTTATGGGTTGGAGTGGGGCAGATTGGAGTGGGGCAGTTTGTTATGGGTTGGAGTGGGGCAGATTGGAGTGGGGCAGTTTGTTATGGGTTGGAGTGGGGCAGATTGGAGTGGGGCAGTTTGTTATGGGTTGGAGTGGGGCAGATTGGAGCGGGGCTGATTGGAGCATGGCACATTGGTTTGGACTGGAGTGGGGTCAGACTGGAGTGGGGCAGACTGGTTCGGGTTGGAGTGGGGCAGACTGGTTCGGGTTGGAGTGGGGCAGACTGGTTCGGGTTGGAGTGGGGCAGACTGGTTTGGGTTGGAGTGGGGCAGATTGGTTTGGGTTGGAGTGGGGCAGATTGGTTTGGGTTGGAGTGGGGCAGATTGGTTTGGGTTGGAGTGGGGCAGACAGGTTCGGGTTGGACACAGGCAGAATGGTTTGCGCTGGAGTGGGGCAGATTGTTTAATGTTGGAGTGGGGCAGTTTGTTTAATGTTGGAGTGGGGCAGTTTGTTTAATGTTGGAGTGGGGCAGTTTGTTTAATGTTGGATTGGGGCAGTTTGTTTAATGTTGGAGTGGGGCAGTTTGTTTAATGTTGGAGTGGGGCAGTTTGTTTAATGTTGGAGTGGGGCAGTTTGTTTAATGTTGGAGTGGGGCAGTTTGTTTAATGTTGGAGTGGGGCAGTTTGTTTAATGTTGGAGTGGGGCAGTTTGTTTAATGTTGGAGTGGGGCAGTTTGTTTAGGGTTGGAGTGGGGCAGTTTGTTTAGGGTTGGAGGGGGCAGATTGGAGCAGGGCAGCTTGGAGGGGGGCAGATTGGTTTGGATTGGAGCAGGGAAGATTGGAGTGAGGCAGAATGGTTTGGATTGGAGCCGGGAAGATTGGAGTGAGGCAGAATGGTTTGGATTGGAGCAGGGAAGATTGGAGTGAGGCAGAATGGTTTGGATTGGAGCAGGGAAGATTGGAGTGGGCCAGAATGGTTTGGATTGGAGCAGGGAAGATTGGAGTGGGCCAGAATGGTTTGGAATGAAGTGGGGCAGATTGGCTTAGATTGGAGTTGGGCCAATTGGTTTGGATTGGAGAGGCCGGATTGGTTTGGATTGAAGTAGGGCGGATTGGAGCAGGCCAGATTGTTTTGGATTGGAGCGGGCCAGATTGTTTTGGATTGGAGCGGGCCAGATTGTTTTGGATTGGAGCGGGCCAGATTGTTTTGGATTGGAGCGGGCCAGATTGTTTTGGATTGGAGCGGGCCAGATTGTTTTGGATTGGAGCGGGCCAGATTGTTTTGGATTGGAGCGGGCCAGATTGGTTTGGATTGAGTGGGGCGGACTGGTTCGGGGCAGACTGGCTCGGGTTGGACTCGGGCAGACTGGCTCGGGTTGGACTCGGGCAGAATGTGTAGAGTTGGACTCGGGCAGAATGTGTAGGGTTGGACTCGGGCAGAATGTGTAGGGTTGGACTCGGGCAGAATGTGTAGGGTTGGACTCGGGCAGAATGTGTAGGGTTGGACTCGGGCAGAATGTGTAGGGTTGGACTCGGGCAGAATGTGTAGGGTTGGACTCGGGCAGAATGTGTAGGGTTGGACTCGGGCAGAATGTGTAGGGTTGGACTCGGGCAGAATGTGTAGGGTTGGACTCGGGCAGACTGGTTTGCGTTGGAGTGGGGCAGTTTGTTTAGGATTGAAGTGGGCCAGATTGTTTAGGATTGAAGTGGGCCAGATTGTTTAGGATTGAAGTGGGCCAGATTGTTTAGGATTGGAGCGGGCCAGATTGTTTTGGATTGGAGCGGGCCAGATTGTTTTGGATTGGAGCGGGCCAGATTGTTTTGGATTGGAGCGGGCCAGATTGTTTTGGATTGGAGCGGGCCAGATTGTTTTGGATTGGAGCGGGCCAGATTGTTTTGGATTGGAGCGGGCCAGATTGTTTTGGATTGGAGCGGGCCAGATTGTTTTGGATTGGAGCGGGCCAGATTGTTTTGGATTGGAGCGGGCCAGATTGGTTTGGATTGGAGCGGGCCAGATTGGTTTGGATTGAAGTGGGGCGGACTGGCTCGGGGCGGACTGGCTCGGGCAGACTCGGGCAGATTGGTCTGCGTTGGAGTGGGGCAGATTGGTTTGCGTTGGAGCGGGCCAGATTGGTTTGGATTGGAGCGGGCCAGATTGGTTTGGATTGGAGCGGGCCAGATTGGTTTGGATTGGAGCGGGCCAGATTGGTTTGGATTGGAGCGGGCCAGATTGGTTTGGATTGGAGCGGGCCAGATTGGTTTGGATTGGAGCGGGCCAGATTGGTTTGGATTGGAGCGGGCCAGATTGGTTTGGATTGGAGCGGGCCAGATTGGTTTGGATTGGAGCGGGCCAGATTGGTTTGGATTGGAGCGGGCCAGATTGGTTTGGATTGGAGCGGGCCAGATTGGTTTGGATTGGAGCGGGCCAGATTGGTTTGGATTGGAGCGGGCCAGATTGGTTTGGATTGGAGCGGGCCAGATTGGTTTAGATTGAAGTGGGGCGGACTGGCTCGGCGCGGACTGGCTCGGCGCGGACTGGCTCGGCGCGGACTGGCTCGGCGCGGACTGGCTCGGCGCGGACTGGCTCGGCTCGGACTGGCTCGGGCAGATTGGTCTGCGTTGGAGTGGGGCAGATTGGTCTGCGTTGGAGTGGGGCAGATTGGTCTGCGTTAGAGTGGGGCAGATTGGTCTGCGTTAGAGTGGGGCAGATTGGTCTGCGTTGGAGTGGGGCAGATTGGTCTGCGTTGGAGTGGGGCAGATTGGTCTGCGTTGGAGTGGGGCAGATTGGTCTGCGTTGGAGTGGGGCAGATTGGTTTGCGTTGGAGTGGGGCAGATTGGTTTGCGTTGGAGTGGGGCAGATTGGTTTGCGTTGGAGTGGGGCAGATTGGTTTGCGTTGGAGTGGGGCAGATTGGTTTGCGTTGGAGTGGGGCAGATTGGTTTGCGTTGGAGTGGGGCAGATTGGTTTGCGTTGGAGTGGGGCAGGTTGGTTTGCGTTGGAGTGGGGCAGATTGGTTTGCGTTGGAGTGGGGCAGATTGATTTGCGTTGGAGTGGGGCAGATTGGTTTGCGTTGGAGTGGGGCAGATTGGTTTGCGTTGGAGTGGGGCAGATTGGTTTGCGTTGGAGTGGGGCAGATTGGTTTGCGTTGGAGTGGGGCAGATTGGTTTGCGTTGGAGTGGGGCAGATTGTTTAGGGTTGGAGCGGGCAGATTGTTTAGGGTTGGAGCGGGGCAGATTGTTTAGGGTTGGAGCGGGGCAGATTGTTTAGGGTTGGAGCGGGGCAGATTGGAGCAGGGCTGATTGGAGCGTGGCACATTGGTTTGGACTGGAGTGGGGCAGACTGGTTCGGGTTGGACTCGGGCAGACTGGTTCGGGTTGGACTCGGGCAGACTGGTTCGGGTTGGACTCGGGCAGACTGGTTCGGGTTGGACTCGGGCAGACTGGTTCGGGTTGGACTCGGGCAGACTGGTTCGGGTTGGACTCGGGCAGATTGGTTCGGGTTGGACTCGGGCAGAATGTTTTGCATTGGAGTGGGGCAGATTGGTTTGGTTTGGATTGGAGTGGGGCAGATTGGTTTGGTTTGGATTGGAGTTGGGCAGATTGGTTTGGTTTGGATTGGAGTGGGGCAGATTGGTTTGGTTTGGATTGGAGTGGGGCAGATTGGTTTGGTTTGGATTGGACTCGGACAGACTGGTTTGGTTTGGATTGGACTCGGACAGACTGGTTCTGGTTGGAATGGGGCAGATTGGTTTGCGTTGGAATGGGGCAGATTGGTTTGCGTTGGAATGGGGCAGATTGGTTTGCGTTGGAATGGGGCAGATTGGTTTGCGTTGGAGTGGGGGAGTTTCATTAATGTTGGATTGGGGTAGATTGGAGTGGGTCAGTTTGTTTAGGGTTGGGGTGGGCAGATTGCACCACTCTAACCCTAAACAAACTGCCCCATTCCAATCTGCCCCACTCCAACCCTAAACAAACTGCCCCACTCCAGTTTGTTTAGGGATGGAGTGGGGCACATTGTATGGAGTGGAGTCGGGTGGGTTGGGAGGATTGGACTGGTGGATTAGATTGGGGCGGGTGGTTTGGTTTGGAGTGGGGTGGATTGGGGTTGGGTGAATTAGATTGGTCTAGGGTCAGTTGGACTGAGTGAGGTGGATTGTTGTGGGGTGAATTGGAGTCTGGTGCATTGGACTGGACTGGAGTGGGGAGGATTGGTGTGTACTGCATGATTGTTAACCCCCCGCTGCATGGCCTTTTACCCTCAGGAGCTGAGCCTTTTTTTTTCTATTGGGGCAGCTCTTACTTAGGCCCTCATAACATTTTTCCCACGTAAGCTACCCACGCAAAATTTGCGTCCGATTTTTTCCAACATCCTAGGGATTCTAGAGGTACCCAGAGTTTGTGCGGTCCCGTGGAGGAGACCAAGAAATTAGCCAAAATACAGCTAAAATATTGTTTTTTTTTTAATGGGAAAAAAAGGGCTACAAAAGAAAGCTTGTAGTTGTTTTTGCTGAAAAAGTAATCTACAAAGGGTTTGCTGTGCTAAAATCACCATCTTCCCAGCTTTCAGTAACAGACAGACTTGAATCCGAAAACCATATTTTTCAACACAATTTTGGCATTTTACTGGGACATACCACATTTTTACTATTTTTTGTGCTTTCAGCCTTCTTCCAGTTAGTGACAGAAATGAGTGTGAAACCATAGCTGGATCCCAGACAGCTAAACATTTCTGAAAATGAGACAACCCCTTGCTGAATTCAGAATTTTATTTGTGTAGCTCCTTCAAGGTTTTCCTACAGAAAGTAACAGCTAAAATAAAAAATAAAATGAAATTGAGGTAAAAAAAGAGCTATTTCTGCCCACGTTTTCTTCTATAACTTTTACCAGCTATGGCAGACTTTTGAAAGCAATGTACCGTTATGTCTGCTGGACTGACTCTTCTGGTTGTGGTGATATCTAGGGCTTGTAGGTTCATCAAGAACCCTAGGTACCCAGAGCCAATAAAGGAGCTGCACCTTGCAATGGGTTTTCATTGTATACTGGGTATACAGCAATTCATTTGATAAAATATAAAGAGTGAAAAATAGGTATCAAGGAAACCTTTGTATTTCCAAAATGGGCACAAAATAAGGTGTTGAGAAGCAGTGGTTATTTGCACATCTCTGAATTCCGGGGTCCCCATACTAGCATGTGAATTACGGGGCATTTCTCAAATAGACGTCTTTTTTACACTCTCTCTACATTTTTTCCTTCCAAATGTAAGACAAAGACAAGGGGCAATAACACTTGTTCTTCTAATCTGTATTCCCCAAGTCTCCCAATAAAAATGTTACCTCACTTGTGTGGGTAGACCTAATGCCCGCGACAGGAAACGCAACATGGACACATCACATATTTACGTTGAAATCTGGCGTGTTTTTTGGAAAGTGCCTAGTTCTGGATTTTGTCCTCTAGCTCAGTCAGCACCTAGGAAAACCTACCAAACCTGTGTATTTTTAAAAGCTAGACACCTAGGGGAATCCAGGATGGGGTGACTTGTGCGGCTCGCACCCGGTTCTGTTACCCAGAATCCTTTGCAAACCTCAACATTTGTCAAAAAACAAGTTTTCCTCACATTTTGGTGATAGAAAGTTCTGCAATCTGGGAGTAGCCACAAATGTCCTTCCACCCAGCATTCCCCAAAGTCTCCCAGTATAAATGGTACCTTACTTGTGTGGGTAGGCCTGGTGCCCCTGACAGGAAATACCCCAAAAACCAACATGGACACATCACATTTTCTCAAAGAAAACTGACCTGTTTTTTGCTAAGTACCTAGGTGTGGATTTTGGCCTCTAGCTCATCCGGCCCTGGTGAGCTTAAAAGGGCTTACTACCCTTGAAACTGGACCCCCATGCCTGCTGCTAGTAGCAGATGGTCTCCCCCCTTTGCAAACTCTCACTTTTGGTGGGAGCAAAGGCTGGGAAACCACACAAAGGGTAGGAGGAGTGGCCTCACATGGCATGCACCACCACTAAGGTGTTGCCTGCGAGGTAGACCCTTCATTTTATTTTTCTCCATCTTAGATGGAAGGCAAATAGCCAATTAGGTTTAGGGTAGTGTCCCTTCCCACAGGAAGTGGTCACTATAGTGGGTGTAGCATCCAAAGGTAAGTGTCCCATTGGACACTACCAGGTTCCCCCTAAAAATGCCCACTACATTCAGTATTTAGTGGGCACCACTAGACCAAGAAATCAGATTTGAAAGGACAAAGAAGACCAGCACCAAAAAGATCCAAGGCACGAGAATTATGGACCTGCTGCACAAGGAAAAAGTGCCAAACCCTGCCTGCTGCACCCAGGACCCGACAATCGCCACGGCGGCGAAACTGTACACTGGACTGAAGCATTAACACCCATCCTCTACACGTCCAGTGACTTAGCCACATTTCCAGATGCCTGGAAACATGCAAAACTATCCACTGACCCAGCCACGATTTCTAACTACCCATCTCCCTTCTACCATACTTGGCAAAGGTCTTAAAGAAACGAATGACCTCACAGATCCCCCTCAGCATTCATCAGCTCCTTGATGCCTCACAGTCTGGATGGATGCCCATTAACAGAACAGAAAAAGCACTTGTCGCCACCAAAGATGACATCCAGTCAATCCTTGACAGAGGAGACACAACAGCCTTCATTCTCTTGGGCCTCTCTCCACCATTTGACATGGTCTCACACCCCATCCTCATCAGGCTCCTGCACGAAATTGGCATCCAAGCACTAGCTCTCAGCTGAATCTGGACCTTCTTAATGGAAAGAACACAAGCTGTCAGCCTGGCACCTTACTCCTCAGAAGCCCACAAACTCATCTGCGAAGTGCCTTAAGGCTCATTGCTCAGCCCCATTCTCCTCAACCCATAAATTATCCTTTTAGCCAATATCATTCATGAAAACGACTTCAACATCCTCTCCCGTGCAGATGACACAACTCAAACTCTCCTTCTTGGACAAGACCTACAGCACAACAAACAAGTTCACTGCCTGCATGACGAAGTAATTAACTGGATGAAAGCCAACTGCCTCAAGCTCATCACGGACAAGACAGAAGTAGAGACCTTTGGCAAGAACACCTCACCATGGGACTCCAACTGGTGGCCGGACTAACTCGGACACAGACTCTGAACCCACGTAAGAAAACCTTGAAATAATCCTCAACAGCAAACTGGACATGACCGCACAAGTCAACACTGTCAGTGCTTCCTGCTTCCAGACCTTGAAAATGCTAAGGAAGATCTTCTTATGGCTCACAAGCAACACTAGAAAAATTGTCACTCATGCCCTAGCACTAGCAAGTTGGCCTAGGGGAACTCTCTCTAGACTGAGATCACCAAGTTACCCACTAGAAAGGTACAAACTATCCAGAACTAAGCAAAAAAACAGATGTCAGAGCACTCATGATATCAAATTAGAAGTAAGTTCAAATGTCCAATCTCCTTGGTGAAAGTACGACAAACTCGTGTTTGTCTCAGAGTCCAGTTTAATTCATAGTGTTCTATTGTGCTCCACAAGAACAGCCAACACGTGTTTCATCCTCTGAGAAGTTTCTCTCTTGAGGACTTCATCAGGGCATTGTTCTTCCTTATTACATTAGTTACAACGGCGTTTTGTAACTTTCGAAAGTATTAATCTCCTTCTGCAGAAATTAATTCTCTACAATAGTACCTGAAAGGAAGTGATGCTTGGACGCTATTAAAACAAGCGGTTTAGCGCAATGACACCTTCCAGACCTTGAAAATGCTAAGGAAGATCTTCTTATGGCTCACAAGCAACACTAGAAAAATTGTCACTCATGCCCTAGCACTAGCAAGTTGGCCTAGGGGAACTCTCTCTAGACTGAGATCACCAAGTTACCCACTAGAAAGGTACAAACTATCCAGAACTAAGCACCCAGACTCATTCTCAACCTCAACTCACATCACATCACACCTCGGGGAACTACACTGGCACCCAATACACAAATGCTCTCATTTTAAACTTCTCACACACACATTGAAGGCACTACACAACTCAGGCCCGACCTACCTGAACAATTGCATTTCCTCTCACCAACCACCCAGACACCTCCACTCTGCAGAACTTACTCGCACACATCCCACGCATACACAAAACCAGATCAGGAGGATGGGCATTTTGTACATCACTCCTAAAGCATGGAGTGTCCTCCCACTCCACATCAGAACCTCCTGTCTTTCTAAATTCCACTAGAAGCTGAAAACATAGCTTTTCCATTACCAAAACTAGGCATGCAAACCTGCTCAATGCAAGGACACCTTTGCCAGTGTAGTGTGGTTTACAAATGCACATAACAGGACATGCTTGCTTGGAAAGAAAAAATCTATATAAAATGTATCTTGTAAAGTGAAAAGAGGGGATATATTTTCTTTAAAGTGAATTATGTTTCTGCATGTTCTTTTTTTAAAATTAGAAAACAGTTTAAGGTAAAATTAAAGGTACTCTGGAGTAAAGGATTTCTGCTAGTGTTCCTACCGTTATCAGCATATCTCCCCATGCCCTCATTACTATTGACCCTCACCAGTCCATTGACAAAATTCAGAGTTAACTGTTCCCCTCTCATTGATCACAGATGAGTAACAAAGACTGTACTACCGCTGTTACTCCTTTTTTTGCTTTGATATGTATGAAAGGGGGGACAAGTTTTCACTATATAAAAAACTGAAAAAGTACCTGTTTTCTTTCTACACAATCATGATGGAAGTAGTTCCAATTTGACCTGTTGTGATTTACACACAGGTATTGCAGTGATGGCAAAGAACTATCCCAAGGCAAGTGACTGCATGATCCAAGTACAGACATAATTTTTCCAGCTAAAACGTCTCTTACAAAACCCTGGTTGTCAGGGTTCTTTTTAAGGTCAGACTTTTGGATTGTTTTGAAGGTGGAGGTTGTGACAATGGACATATTTGAGTCACAAATCTTCATACAAGTGAGGAGAAAGCAGATATCCAGAACTGAGAAACCAGTCTATTCTAGAACTGCACATTTATATCTCATAGTGCTAGCAACCATAACTTTGCCTCAATTTTTTGAGACCCATTTAAATACACTTGCTGTAAAACTAGCAAGTTTATTGTCAAACTTAGAAATCTGAGACTCATTGGCTTTATCATTTATGGTTTATCAATGTGCTAAGGCAGTGGATCCCAACCTTTTGACTTCTGTGGACTCCCACTTTATCTTTACTGGAACCCGGGGACCCCCACTGAATCATTATTGGAATCCGGGGACCCGCCCACTGAGTCATTTCTGAAAGCTGGGGACCTAATCTGTTAATATAATTTAATTTTCAGAGCAGACACGGACCCCCAGGGGTCCCCGGACCACAGGTTGGAAACACTGTGCTAAAGCTGCAGAGTTAGTATAGTAGAATGTGATACACAGGAGTAGATCTGCAGGAGCAGATAGAGGAGGCTATAGTTGTAATGCAGTACATCATGCAGTTCAACACAAAAATGCTGAACTGGAGGAGGGAGAATGCACCCAAACAGCCATTGGCATTAGGTGACTGTTGAATACTTCACTGTGCTAAGTCAAGGCATTATTGACACAGTCTGAAGCCAATTATTGAAACTGGCTGGCTGAAGAAAGCCACTGATTAAAAAGGTGCAGAGCCACTCTGTGTGCCTTGTAAGCAATAGGTCTATTTTTACAGCTGTGCTATAAAAACCCAGAACTAAAGAGAAAATATTCATAGGCATTGTGATCCTCTAAGTTAAGAGAGCATGATAGCTACACGTAAGCTGCCTCTTATTTCAGCATATGCTCTGCTGAGGCACAAATATTTCAAAGCTGGCTAATTCTAGCAGCCCGTTGGGGGCATTATTGTTCCAAGTGATGTTAATCTGTAGATGTTCTTTTGCTATATATATACTGATGTTTGACACAACACTGGTTTATTAAAATAGGTAATATTTATCTAACCAAAACAAGACCACAATGACAAAAATCCAACATACACAAGTTAGGTTATGAATTTTCAAAATAATAAGTCTTAATCCTCAGAAAAAAGTGAGAATGCTGCTATTAAACAAAGTACCTGGTTAGTGTCAAACATAAAGCCGCTCGGGCAAGCGTGTGTCGGAAACGTCAGTGATGCGTCGATTCCTTCATCTCAAGTGAGGCCGTACGTTGTTTCCTTCTCCAGCCGGGTTGCGGTGCGTTGTTTTTCTCCCACAAGAGAGCGATGCGTCGATTTCAGGACGGGGCACCTCGGGTCTGCGGAGAATCGGGTTGAATTTGATGCCAGGGATGATGCTTGGAAAATCCGGTCACACGGTATCCGGAAACTGCACTGCGTGGAGTGGCATCACTATTAGCCTCCGTTAGCGGGTGTTGCGCCTCATTTATCAGCCGCGTCACGGAAGGTGCATCGATAATTTCACAGCACAACAGTCTCTGCGTGAATTTTCCGTCCTTGTCTGCCAGCTTCACTTTTTAAGGGCCCAGGACCTGGGTAGGGCACCACTTGGCAGGGCAGTAGTCTCAGCAGAGAGTCCAGGTGCTGGCAGGGGAAGTCATTAATGGCCCTGAGACTTCAAGGGCATGAACTGAGCGTCCTCCTGTTATTGGAGATTCTTTTCAAGCAGGAATGCACAACATAGTCCAGTCTTTTTCCCCTTTCACAGGCAGAAGCAGCAACTGCAGGAGAGCCCACCAAAGCACAGTCACAGTCAGTGGCAGCACTTATCCTCAGCTCTTCAGCTCTTCTCCTTGGCAGAGGTACCTCCTGATTCCAGAAGTGATCTAATTTTCAGGGGCTTTGGGTGCTCTTCTTATACCCCTTTCTGCCTTTGAAGTAGGCCTACTTCAAAGAGAAGTCTCTGTTGTTTTCAAGATCCTGCCTTGTCCAAGCCAGGCCCAGACACACACCAGGGGGTTGGAGACTTCATTGTGTGAGGGCAGGCACTGCCCTTCCAGGTGTGAGTGACCACTCCTCCCCTCCCTCCCGCACAGATGGCTCATCAGGATATGCAGGCTACACCCCAGCTCCCTTTGGGTCACTGTCTAGAGAGAGGTGCAAACAGCCCAAATGTCAAACTGACCCAGACAGGGACTCCACAAATAAGCAGTCACAGAGTGGTTTAAGCTAGAAAATGCCTACTTTCTAAAAGTGGTATTTTCAAACACACAATCTAAAAACCAACTTCACTAAAAGATGTATTTTTAAATTGTGAGCTGAGACCCTAAACTCCAGACTTCTATCTGCTCCCAAAGGGACTCTGCACTTTAATAATATTTAAAGGCAGCCCCATGTTAACCTATATGAGAGATAGGCCTTGCAACAGTGAAAACCGAATATGGCAGTATTTCACTGTTAGGACATGTAAAACACAAAAGCACATGTCCCACGCTTTACATACACCGCACCCTGCCTATGGGGCTACCTAGGGCCTACCTTAGCAGTGCCTTACATTTATAAAAAGGGAAGGTTTAGGCCTGGCAAGTGGGTATACTTGCCAAGTCGAATTGACAGCTTAAAACTGCACACACAGACACTGCAGTGGCAGGTCTGAGCCATGTTTACAGGGCTACTCATGTGGGTGGCACAACCAGTGCTGCAGGCCCACTAGTAGCATTTGACTTACAGGCCTTGGGCACCTCTAGTGCACTGTACTAGGGACTTACTTGTAAATCAGATATGCCAATCATGGAAAGGCAATTACACACACATTTTACTTAAGAGCACTTGCACTTTAGCACTTGATAGCAGTGGCAAAGTGCCAAGTGTATCAAAAACAGCAAAAACAGAGTCCAGCACACATCAACAACCTGGGAAACACAGGCAAAAAGTCTAACATAGTGTATAAATGACTTGCTGTGTTACCTGTTACCTTGCATCTTCATAGAGGGTTATGTTTTCATAATTGTACGCATGACCACTCTCTTCAGGTTTGCTAAAAAACCATTAGATAATATTTTGGTCTGACTTGAGATATGTGCTTCAGATGACCAAATATTGCAAAATTAAAGCGCTGTTGGGAATCCTCAGTGAGCCAGGTCTATGAATTATGTTGTTTATCATTTGGATGCATATTATTAATCACTCAGGAAAGCAAGCAGAAGGGACTCCAGAATCCAAGTCATACCTTGTTTGCTCGGACTGTGGGCCTGAATCTTGGATGCCTCAGTAGTGTATATCTGAAATGCAGAACTTGATCAGCTCAATCCAATAATGCTCAACTCTTCTGATTAGAATATACAGATGAGTAAACTACTACACAGGAAGGAGGGGACATGTTGTCCAGCACCATCCATGCACAACCAGAAAGCTGAAGATGCTAAAATAACCTGGAAAGTGGCACTGGTAGGATTCACTGGTCCGCTCAACAACCTACCGCACTCCACTTTGAATTTCTTCAGATATTTGATTAAACCTGCCACAGGTTTGATCCTTTTTAGGGGTGTCAGTTACATCACTTCAATACTGCAAGAATTACACTTGCTTCCCTCAGGGTCTGCATCATCCGCAAGATGATCTGCATCACCTACAGGTTTATCAGAAATGATACCCTGACATACGTGTCCGGAAACTAGTAATCTCTTGTGCAGAACATTTTACAAGCGCCCTAAAAATGTAATTGATGTTTTTAGAGTATTTCTCAATGAGTGGTTTCCCTTTTCGATTACGAGAAAGCAAAATTAAATGTGGACCGCAGCACGGCTGCAATCCACAGCCAGAAACCATTTCAGGAAGTCCTGGTTTGAAAGGGGAGAATCTCCCCTTTCAAACCAGGACTTCTTGAAAGGTGGGGAGGCCCTTTTGGCCCTGTTTTTCCCACCAAAGCAGAAAGCGGCCTTACCTCCGCTTCCTGCTCCATGGAGAAACTAAATAATGACGTCGGGCGGGTAGGGGGATACACGGAAGCTCTTCCAGGTCTCCAGAGGGATTTTTAAATTTAAAAAAAACAAAAAAAAACGTCCCTGGTGTCGGCCACTGGTCGTGACCCACACCATGGAGGGTGTGCGTGTGTCGGCCAGTGGCCAACGCACGCACTGAAGAGGTTAATGTCTACATGCCTGCTGCTTATGGAACAATTAAAGGAGATCCTCACTTTCTTTCTTAAACATTCTCAACAGATGTAGCAGGGTCCTTGTATATCTCAGATATGTTTAAAATAAAATGTTCCTCCTAGATTGCTTTGCTTGACCTCCCCTTGTTTGATCACAGTACAGAAGCACCGGAGAGCAAGTTTGGGAGGGTGGGGTTTTTCTGTGGTCATAGCTCAGGCATGGAACAGAATGCCACTTGAGCTATTCTCAGAGCTGAATATTTTAAACTTTTGCAGGGCTTTAAAAACCCATTTATTTACATATGCTTTGCCTGGAGCCTTTGAGTATCTGAGCCAGGTGCATAGTCTATTAGTTTGCTGATACTAGAACACTTTTATTACACTCTTTATAAAAGAAAAACTAATAATTGAACACAAATAATTGTTGGAACTCAGACAAAATCCACAACTCCCATACAAGAGCACTCGTGAGACAATATCAATCCATAAAATAAGGCCAAACCACCTGCTGTTATACTGGTTAGATTAATGTATTATTGAAGAAAGGTAAGATGGATCTCTAATAACATCATAATATGAATATGAAATATATGGCAGACTGCAATACCAGTTGCAATCTGAATATTACACTGTAATTAAACACTGAGAAAGACCTATGGAAAAAAGAAGAGAATGGAATTCTGAGGTAGCTTGCTATATCAATTTAGTTTTTCCAGTGAGTGATGCGTTATTCAATATATCCTGGGGGCCAAAAATCAAAACGTATGCTACAGGAGCACATGGCTTAATATAATAACTAATTGCAGGCTAATGCCTTAGGAGGTCCAGTTTCAGGTTTAGCCTGCAGGAGGTGATAGCAACTCACTGATATTATAAGTGAGTTGGGACATTATTTTCCTCATTGTGGTTGCCTTTTGACCTAGGAACGTGCCTACAGTAAGAAAACGATGTAGACCATATTATAGGCCTATAAATCTCTCGCACATTATCACACATGCACGTGCCTTCAAAAATAGTAACCTTCCTATGTTTTGCACCATCAGCCTCTCCTTGATCATTATTCATTTTTTGAACTTATAACTTATTGTCTAGCACCTTCCAAAGGTTGCTCTATACTCTTTTCCCAGTCAAAGGGACATGTAATGGCATTATTGACATAGTTCTCGAGCCTCAGCCGATGTAGTGGACACTATTCAACAGGTTTGTAGACACTATCCACTTGTCCAGGCTGCCCATTCACTCATTCAGGTGCATCACTGTGGGCTGCAAGCATAAGTTTTTTTTATTGTGGGCGTCAGCGACCTCACCTGTTCCCTCCTTCTCCTACAACCAGTGGAAAGGTTGGGTTTAATCGCTGAGCTCAACCTGCCAGGTGTCACACATTCTAGAGTTATACTAAAGTTTTTCTTTTTTTTTTCTACTTCACTGAAAGGACGTAATATAATGCCAGCAGCATGATGGATCTCATAGTGCCTAGAGTTGATGACAGAATGGCTACTTCCTAAAATTATACAAGCCTCTACCAGGCCTGGCACTACTGTGACTTGGCTGCTGTTCCGAGACGTATGGTGTTCTCACAGCCTTTTTGGACTGCACTGTTTGTAGGGCTGCCCCTTGATGTCTACTGATGCTCTGATTAGGTAAACCATACCTACATGGCCAGGTGGTCCTCAGTGTGCCACAGTAACTGTCGCACTGGGCTGACATGGGCCCACACCAGCTCAGTCTCATAAAATTGTGCTCAGAGACACACTTAGAATAGAGCTAGGGAAGCCCGCCATCACCACCCCTACTGCTGCAGCGTGACAATGGCAGACCCTGTCCTGTCCATAAGTGACTCACTGTTTGGGCCATTACAAACAAAGCAAGTAGAAAGTCTACAGATATGGCTCATTGAATACAAGATGTGCATATGTCCGGTGTGTGGACCAATAGCATAGATCACAACATGACACATTGGTGCGACCTGTGAGGACCCCCCCCCCCCCGCTGTCACCATAGCCCCAGTATGGATTAAGTGCCCTGCCTTTCCTAGCCTATATGCCGACAAATGTTTCTGACATTTTCCAGCTGTATTATGCATATATTTCAAGAGCCTAATAACTGTTCTTCAGAAAGCTGCAATGCCTCACTAAACATCAGGGCCCTGCTTTATGAAAAATGAATGCAATGCAGTGAACGTTTCTGTGCTGCATGGCCTGAAAGGGAAAGAGCAGATCAGCACCATAACTACTGAAACATGGTACTGTTTTCCTCTCTCTGTTTGTTGGCACACTTTAGATTGCCATGCGCCAAAGCACACATCCTTGCCCAGTAGTGTAAAAAAGAGTGTGTGTTCTTTAAGAAATATTTGTTTTTCTAGAAGGGTAGCCGTCCAGTACAAAAACTGTGCTTTATCACTTTTCCTGCTTCACTTGTGTGCTATACAATGCACATGCACATTGCACATGCAAAGTAGGAAAAATGCGGAGAAAACATTTCTCCTAATTATGCCTGCCTCGAGGAGGCGTAAGATTTTAGTGCAAATATCTGTAGATAAGGATGTGTGTCAAAACCCATGGATGGTTAAATGGAAATGACCATGTAGCACTCCATGGGATTCCCCCATGATACACAGTAGTGCAAAGCAGCACATAGCACAACTTTGTGTTACTTTGGGAAAACATCCTGATATGCATTAGATAGTAAATCCTAGCATAACCTTTGCTCCAGGTTTGCATTACAGATGTAATACAAACCAGGTGCAAAGCATTAGTAAATCTGGGCCCAAATCTATTCTGAACCCTTTGGGGAAAGCACTTTCTGAAGAGATAGGGAGGGTGTTTCTTTTTAATCAACAGATACAATATGGTTCAGCACTTGTACACAGTTTTTACTATTTATTTGTGGTCAAGTGCTGATTTTCAGTCCCATGTGTAATTAGGTAATACAATCCAGGTTCTTTTGTTTCCTTTTCAAGTAGTTGTAATTCCAATTTTATAAACGAGTACTACAAGTCCCAGAATGCACCGTGGTAACCCTGAGCTCTATAGTAAAAGACAGAACACTAAACAGACACTTTATATAAGAACTTGTTTTAATTAGCAGTCAATCAATAAATCAATCCTTTAACTGACGGTGGAATGGGACAACTCTCACTGCTGATGTCTCCTATCACCTTAAGATCACAAGCAGAAATCCCAGCAAGGCCAAAGCATCCTTCCATCCGTGCGGGCCGGTAAATTGACGATTGGTAATTTGAGTAATGGCAACACCTATTAGATGGAGCACTTAAATACTTCTAATTAGCATAGCAGTGGCGTAACAAAGGACCCTGCAGCCCCTACGTTGCGGAGCGCCTCCTCAGCATAGTACTCGGGCCTGAGAGTTCCTGAGCTAGTCAGGAGGGGGGGGCTCCATGTACTTTGCATGGGGCCCCCCTTAAGTTTTGTTGCGCCGGTGTAGTATAGAATAACAACTGCCTACAGCAAAAGTAATTTCTAAACCATAGACCCATGTTGAGATGAGCATAGCTGTAATTTAGTGTAAGAGCTACAGTGACTGAAATCATTTGAGTCTTCATTGACTAAAATCTAAGAGAGGCTGTCTGAGAAATGGCACAAAAAATACTTTACTATGTGTTGTAACCTGTACCAGCAGGCGTTGTTGCAATAAATTAAACAAATCATATTTGTACTGTTAATTAAAAAAAAAACTAGAGGAAAAAACGGTTTGCTTAGACCTCACACAACAATTTTCGAAATCTCAAATGTACCCACGTCAGATGTAAGTATATCCAGGCACTACAATGCACCGAACAAAACAAGGCCTATTTTCTGTACTATACACGTTTTCTTTCTCAAATGTTTGCAATATGGCGTCACACAAGGTGTCACATGATGGACAAAGCAAGGTGTCACACATGATGGACAAAAACGTCACTCAAGGGCACACTGAAAACAGTGTCCGTTTCACAAAGGTAAACTTCGATATGAAGTCTAAGGGCCTGATTCACAAAACTGACGTACACTTTTATGCAAGTTTAGCATTGTTTTGCTGTTCACAAAGGGATTTACTGGTCGTATCTTTAGCAGTGCGGAGCCGCCGCACATAAAAATACCTATTTTTTGTGTGGTCGCTCAAGAGACACTGGAATACTTTGTGATGCGCTCAAAGGCTTTTATAAAGAATGATAAATTACAGCCACGCGAGTGCCCTCGCAAAACTTCAGAAAATATACCTCTTTAGCTGTCCATGCTCCACTGCCACTGATGCCACAAACAATTCATGTGACAGGTTTTCAGGCACATGGATGATTTCACCTTAAACGCGGAACTATTTTATTGAACATTAGAAGCAGTGTTTCCAAAGCAGTGTTCTCCATTAGCAATGGTCGAGATTGGGGGAACAAGATACTTTTCACAAATCAACTCAGAACACTCAATATACTAGTTCTGCAGTCTGCATTTTTTTTATCGAATAATCATCGGTGCGATAGATGCACTCAGTGGAACAGTACTAGCACTGAACACAAATAACAAGTTCACATAACTTGAACAAACACACAATCTCACGTGAAAAATGATTTTCATAAGTGCTATCAAATTGTGTGCATGTATATTTATGTATTTCATACAGTAACCAGCAGAGTCTACCTCTGTAAAACAAAAAAAAGATAATCTTAAACGAACAACTAGTTCCTCATATCGACAGTTCATTAAAGCAAATGTATGCACATTTGACTGCAAAGAGTAACCAAACATTTGCTCATAATTCTCAGATTCAAGCTATGGGCATTGCACAGCTAGAAACACTTTTCATATCAAAGAAGATGTGATTTGTTGTATGGAAGGTCCAAAGGGACATGCTTTGGAGGTCTGGGCACTGAGGTCACCACAACAGCATCACTTCATGCAGTAAAATCCCACCAAATTCATCAATTTACAAACCACTCCAAAGAATAGTACTCATACTGCCCCTTACCACCTTGTACCCTCCAACACAAATAAGAGGTCTTGTTGTCCACTTTCCTAAGCCACAAATCTGTAAAGTGCTGCTGACATAAAGAGGCAATTTGACAAAAGTATTTATGAGTGCAACAATGCTTAATTTGTAACAAGATAAGTGCCAGAGCATCGTCAGGAGGCCACTGCAGCTTGACCCACCAACTGCCCCTGCCAGCGCTGCCAATATATGTATACATAGTGAGAGTGAGAGCAGGCCCCTGATGAAACGCCACAGGCAATATATTTAAAAGTGGAGTGAAGGTTTTGCCAACAGGACAGCCCGAGTTCTGTTTTCCAAAAAGGATTGCAACAATCTGAGTGACTTGCCTCCCAGGCCAATAGTGTGTAACCTTTCCAGTAAAATAGCATGGGAACCCATATAGAAAGCGACTGACAAATCAAGGAGGATGAGTGCTACTGAGCATCCTCCATCCAAGATCATACTGATGTAGTTGGTAGCCACCATAAGTACAGTTTCCTTGCTAAAGCAGGATCTGAATTATTAAACACCTTTTCTTCACTGTAAGAAACTAACTGTGCATTTACGCAACTTTCCGAGATTTTTGCAAAAACCGAAGAAGAGACACATGTTGATAATTAAAAAAAAATGATAGGGTCTAAAGGCTCCTTTTTAAGAGTGGAGTAATTAATGCTGATGTACAAAAAGCAGGTACCACGCCTTTCTCTAAGGAGTTATTACACATCATTGTAATTGAAGGAGAAAAAAAGGAGGCTAGCTTTTTAAAAATTCCTTATAGGAAAGGGTCGATAGGATAGCCCAACTTAATTATTGACATTTTTGATATCACCCCCTCCTCTATGACAAGGGTAATATTTGATCAGCAGTTAAAGTGAGCACCTTGATCCATTCTGTCTTCGGTTTTCAATATTGGGGTAAATGATGGTAAAATAGAGATTTTATCCAGAAAGAAGTCCGTTATAAACAGCAAAAAGTTCTTACTAGAGTTGTTTGCAGAAAGAATTTGTTTTATGATAACTACATTTAGAGGATTTCACAAGCTCTTTCTACATCCTAAGGTCTGATTTGTAAGCGTCTTTCCCTGCCTCAGAATAATCTGGTCTCCAAACCCTTTAGCCTTTTGAATTTCCTGTTGGCCTGAGTCAGTTGTTCAGAATACCAGGGAGGTGATGTCATTTTAAGATGTATATTGCTGGTTTTAAGAGGCAGTACCTCATCTAGAGCCCAGAATTAAACTGGATCATGGCATCCTCAACATCAGTATTTAACTGAATATCCACTTTAGAAGTTTCTGAATGAACCCTTAGACTTGTGTTGTCTAACTTTGCCCAGGTACGATAGAGTCTTTGTGGGTGGTTGAGAGGGATGTTTCCCTCCTGCGGAATGAGATCACTTTATGGTCAGACCAAAAAACTTCCAACAGCATCCACAGTAATCAGTCCTGATCTGGCATAGATGTGATCCAATACGTGCCCTACCTAGTGAGTTGACTGTTGGACAAGCTGTTGCAGCTCCAAAACCAGATAAATATTGGCCAACTGAGAGGTGTTAGTGTCCAGAATATTATCATACTGAACGTGTCATAAATCCCAAAACACTACTAGAAACTCAGCCCCTAAAAATGTAGTTGATACTGTAATGAACTAAATGTTCTGAACAGGACTTGGTGCTTGCAGATTAATAAGAACTTCACTAAGCACTTATTATTTATTATTACGGATATAACAAGTGAGTCCACATTTTGCACATGTGGTATAGGCCAAGGGGATCATGTAAATTTCTCTTTGCAAATCAAGGCTACCCCACCCCCATCTTGTCTGTCAGGTTCATATTGTGCATACCATATCCAGCTGACACAGCAAAAGCTTCATCAGGGTCAGAATCCTGTCTGATCCAAGTTCCTGTTGTGAACAAACAGTCTAACTTGCTCTCCTCTACCAGCATGCGATCATCAGCTGCATGCATTACCACTGACCTAGCATTAATTAAAGCACATATAATGACACTGTTACGGTTTGTTCTAAAAAGTCAGAGACTGAGAACCCAATTTCGTTGGTTGTTTCCCTATCTCAGTGACTGGCACAATTTTAGGTTTATTCACACCTTCACCTACAACAGAGGGGTTGGAAGCATTGTAAGAACGGGTTGAAATTTCAAAGGATGGCAGGAAAAACAGTACTTGACAAAAAGAATCTTGCAGGTAGGAGAGAAGTTGTTGCTGATCCTCTGGAGCATACTGACCCATGGGCCCAGAAAAGGTGTGGAATCAGCTGGCCTACTATGTTGCAGTGTATACATGGCATCAGGAGAAACGGAGCATTCAGCAGTCGCGGCTTGCTGACCTGTAAAGGGGCAGGATGGGTGCAGCGCGCACGGGGGGGATAACATTTTTTTTTTTTTTTAAAGTACCGTCTCTGTTGCTGCGCTGCTCCTCTCTCCTTCGTCCTCGCTGCAGGCAGGCGCAGGCTCTTAGCCTGCCCTGCAGCCAATCCTGACACTTAACAGCAGTGTCAGGATTGGCTAGAAGCGCCCTGGCTGGGTGATATCAGGCAGACTGTGTGGGCTCTTTCCAGCCCAGCAACACAGTGCCGAGCTGGAGAGTGCCTACTGCCATGTGTGTTTGGCCGGCCCGAGATGGCTGGCCAAACACACATGCGCTCTGAGCACTCCCCTCATGCCCCCTCCCTTTTCACCAAGAAGGGATAATACATCTAGTTTATTATCCCTTCGTGGTGAAATGTTTGCAGCTTCTGCTGCTGGTGGGGGTGGGGGTGGGGGCGGTGCTCCTCCACCCTAATGGAGGAGCCACCCATGGCATACAGAACCAATATGGCCAGTCTAGTGTGGGACGCCAACTGGAATAATGACTCTCTCATGATAATGGAGAAGCCAGTCAAAAGATCTAAACTTCCACACAGAGTTGCACTTGAATAGTAGCCCACATCTTCAACAGAATGATCAAAAAGGCCACGTAAAACAGATAATCAAAGTACTTAGCCCAAAATGTGCAAAGATGCTGTTGTGCAAAAACCCTATTTAAAAGTTGAACACATAATAAGCCATACCAATGAAACAATATAGGCCAAAAATATACAATGTTTAAATGCTCTTTAAAGCATTTAGCAGTTAATCCATGCGAGTTACTCAGAAGGTTCTAAGTGCACAAGACCCACTCTTTCTGCCCTATGTTGTGTTTGGCGCATGCCACTAAATCTCCAGCAAAGTTCAATTGTGTATGTCTTAGGTATCACAGTGATCTCTTTTGTTACACAGTAAGTTTAACTTGTTTCATGTTTACAAAAGTTGGGCGATTGTATCATATACCTTCAGACATTGTTTGCAATACCCTTTCAAAAAGGCCGTAGACCTTTGGCTTCTCGCGTTGTTGAGATTGGGTCCCACTTTCTGTTTGTTGGGCCTTTTCCTTTTTGTTTGTGAATGTTGGCGAATGTAACTATTTCAGGTTTTGTCATTTTTCCATGCTCTTATAAAAGCGTTTGACCTTCTCTTCGTAACTCTGTATAGTCATGAAACTCCTAAGTAATCCTTATAGTGTACAATTAGGGTTCAGTATTCCATATGTGGTGTTGCACTATCCATACTATTGTATAAATAACATACCTTGTTTTATGTACAACAGAAGAGACTTTGAGAAAGTACGGGATGAATTTTGCAGTTCATGGATGTGTTGGTCTGTGTTGGTACCTTTTGAGCAATATGCACTGCATTTATTATGAACAATAATATTCAGTGTGCGGACGTGGGTCACCGGGAACAGTCAATAATGGCACGAGACAATGATTGTATGAGCGGGTTTTTGTTGTGGGTACACAACACAAACATGGCTCCAAAGTTCCATTAGATCTGATGGCCCCCTCCTTCTTTGACGTTGCAGGTTCCTCCAGAGTCCCTACAAGAGACGAACAAACAAGGAGTTGTCTCCTCCAAACTGCAGGTGTTCGTCACCAGGCCTGGCTTGTTCACGTGCATGGCAGACAACAAGCACAGCGGAAGTTTTGGTTCAGCCAAAGCTGCAGCAACAATCAGCATTTCAGGTACTGTGGAAAGAACTGTTTCACAAAACGTTCTTCTCCTTTGTTTTCGATGTGATATACTACTGTGCCAAAACATGACATCCAAGAAGTTTCCTGGACCAAATCCTGTAATCCCTCCTTAAACGGGAGAATCATTTTTGAGGTTTTCCATTCAGTGGCTAATCCGATTTATATTGAATGCCTGTGCAATGATTACCCGAGAGAATTATGTGCAGGTTCTCAGTACTGGGACACGAAACAGTTTAATAATAGCATCTCATAGCAACCTGAGCATTGCTTTCAGGCCAATCATATGACGAGGGCATTGGATCAATTCAAGCCCATTGTTTTCCAGTCTAGGGCTGTACTGCATTAGCTGCTTCATTGTCGGTACAATTTTTCACGAACATGCACAACATGACGTACAAAAAAGACTTTTGTACATATTATCTTGTTCAAAAATTATATTGTGTACAGGTGGGTCGGCCCAACTATTGGTGTAATATTTCTCCTTGAATAGAGCAATTTCAGGTTTTATAGGAACACTATCAACTTCCGTTTTTCTTTACTAGTACAGCTCAATAGTTATACTTGCCCTACTACTCATTTCGTTATATATTGGTACACTCCCGCAGGTGGCATTCATTTCACCCACAGGCATAAATATAATATATATATGTCAAGTACCTAATCCCCTATGTAATTATGGGTGTAATTAATTCTGAGAATGTGCACTTTCTTTACGCCAGTTGTAGCAGTGCAGTCCCAGACACCTAGAGCAAATCATACTGCATGTTCAGTTCTAGGTTCTTACTGTCTAAGTCGTTATTTACCCAATATTTGTGGAGCCAACAAAAGTAGAATTGTTACAAAAATAAAACACAGGGAGGATTTATTTAAAGCTACAGTTGTGATGTTATTTCGGTGTCACGGGTGAATGTTTTTGAAAGTGCAATTGGTTCAACTTTTGTACTGTGTTCTCTTGTGTGGGTTGAGGGTTCCCTTGAAATTATCTTCTGACTCTGAATAATCTGTGGTGGAAAGGGTTTGCAGTCTGTATTTTATTAATAAGTGTCAAGGTAAGTTTGTTGTTCATTCTATTTGCACACACTGGCATCCTGCATTATTGGGAGAGAGGGGCGCAGCAAAGACCACTGACCATTTGTATTGTGTGAAAAAGGCTGCTTTATTGGAACAGGTGCACATCATATACTTTACCTGGCTACCTGCCTTGAAAAACTAAAATCTTGCTACACATTAAATGAACTAACCAGTATCCTACCCCCATGGCCTCACCCATATGCCACACCCCACAAGTATCATTTCTTTGTAGTGCATTTCAACAGTTTTCAACTTTACATTTCGACTACAGCCCATGACTGCATGTATGAACCCCTAAACAACCAAACTTCCTAAAATTAACCTTGAATTTTCTGCATAGTCTCTTTTTGCCTTTGGTTGGTGTTGCCAGTTGGTGAACCACATACAAACTTCTGATAGCTCCTGCAAAATGTTCCAGGGCACCTCCACCCCGAAAAAGGGAGCCTGCTAACCTTTTCTGCTCCCACTATTGCCCTGCCATACAGCCTACTTTATTTCCTAATGTTCAGACTCCTCGCAAAGACTTCCCTCAGCTCCAACAAACACAATTTCAACCTGAAACGCAACAAGTGGACCACGCCTCCTCTAAAATAAAAAATAAAAACTAATTGCTGGCAAACTTATTGTCTGCATGACAAATGTGCCCGAAGTCAGTTTCCCTGCAAAAACAAGACATTTCCCGGTTCACCTTCCTATGTGCCCTGTCAATAGCAGAGGGCTTTCCAGCCCCTCTCCAAACCCCCCTCAAAATAAACTCTGTCCACAACACAAATCACCCGGCCAGTAAGGCCTTAATCTGCAATAAGTCCTTCTTCATGGCCTTTAGCAGCACTACACCTTTTTTCTTCACAAGATTGTTCTCCCTTAAATGCATAACCAACACGTCTGGCAATCTACCGCTGTCTAACATGCTGTGAAGACACTGCAACGGTTCCTGCCAACACATACCTCCTTTTTCCTTCCAGTTAATCGGAAACAACCATCTGTCAAAAACCAGATTTGCCTCAAAACCCCTCTGGTTTGCTTATCTCTATGCCCCCTTGATGAAAGAGTGGCCCACAACCCAAATGGCCACATCTTCCATTGCTGGACCCGACACAGAACCTGCAATAAAGCAAAACAGCAATAAGGATTTTAAAAAACCAGCACGGAGTGCTTCCCACAATCCCCAAAACCAAAGCACACCTCCTGTAGGAGTCAGAAGACCAGTGCCCCAGTCGCATAATGTCCTCGCGCGCCCAGCTTCCATTACCCGCTTCAATCGCAGCACAAATTTAGAAAGAATGAGAGCCATAATCTGCTGGGGGCACCCACAACACCGCAAGCACTTTAAGGAGAGCTGATAACAGCTGGAAAGCCGAAACATGCACCCCAGACTCGTGCCTGAAAACCATGTCACTGCCACCACTGCTGCAAACAGCCCACCAATCGCCCCCAAACCACTGGGCATTGCCTCGTCGATGTTAGTGTGTAACACTAATCTCCTCCTCTGCACTCTGATCAGTTTTAGAGCTACTAAGCCATATCTCCACCCTGCCTTCCTCCACATTACATCCTCCCCCAGTGCCCCACCCCGTCCCTTGACACCCAATGATTCTGACACTCTGAACACATCAGAAAACATCCAGGACATAAGCTAGGAGAACAAGCAAGTCTCCATCACACTCCTACACATCCGTGGCATCTGCTACAAAACCTTGCAAAACTATTTCCATGTTAGCGGCTTCCTCATCCACCCCAAGCTTCCTTACACTCATACCCAACCCTCCAGCATCCTGTGCCCTAGATTGCCAGCTGAGGGTGCATACCCCCAGAGCAATTTTTTTATAAAAGCAATTTACACAAGTTTTCCTGCAATAGTAATGCACAATAAACCCCTCTTGTTTAAGTCCAGTATAAACTGAATCATGTCTTCAGCACGTAACCAAACCTCCACACTGTGCCCCGATGCCACAAATTCAGCCCATGAATCAATTTTCACTCCTAATAAGGGGAATACTGTAATGTATCTTCACGGGCATAGAATATGCCTGCCGGCGATGCGCTGGTCCTCTGCAGTTTCAAAGAGGGCTGGGATGTCACCACTGCTCAGAGTGCTTCGGGGGTCACTTCAGACCTGGGTCAAGCCAGGTGTTGGAGTGGTCTCTGCCTCTGGAATCCTGCAGAGCTTCAGCCTGAGACAACAAGGTGAGGGAAGCACTTCTCTCGAGGGGCTTGGCAGGTCCTATGGCACAGTTCTTACTCGTGGAATGGGGCGGAGGCTACAGGGAAGCCTTTGCACAAATCAGAGCATCCTCTCAAGAGCTAACGCTGCTTCAGCAGGGCCACAGGGGGAGCTCTGCACTTACCAGGGGAAGTCTTGAGGTGAAGTTCCACATCAGACTCCTGCTTGATGGCCGGCACCATGTCAGCCGAGTGCTGCAAACTTGGGCGGAGGCACTGCTCTCAGTGGTGGGACATGAATCCTTGAACAGCAAACACCACCTTGGCAGGGCAGCATGGGCCCACGGTGGAGCACCGTGCTTGACGGAATAGTTCTTTAGCCCTGTTCCCATTCAGCAGAGCGCCACGGGGTTTAGGATAAGTGCTGCTCACAAAAGCTTTGATGTCCCTGAAACCCGAGGGAAAACGGGGCAAGCAAGCAAGCCCTTGAAGTTCCTCTGGAGGATAGGTTTTGGTTCCTACAACTGGGCAGAGGTCATCAGGCATCAGGGCAGCTCAGTCAGGCAGAGTAGCAGCCCCTTGGAACAGTCAAGCCCAGCAAGATGGCAGTCCTACAGCACAGCAGCCTTTACTCCATCTTAGATTCTTCCAGGACCAAAGTGTACTGATTTGAGTGGGTGAGAGACCCAGTACTTATACTAGAAAGTGCCTTTGATGTGGCGGGTGACTACAAAGGATTTCTGTAAAGTAGTAATAATAAATCTGTCATCATCAGTAAAGAGGATTTATCATGACCATTCCAGTGATGATAAAAATGATGTAGCTGCTCATCTCAGATCAGGAATTACAGTGCAAACGTTTTTTAAGGAATTCCCAATGCTGGCCTATGTGAGGGGCAGGCCACACAGTAATGAAAAGTGACTTTGGGAGCTTTTCAATACCAGGACATGAAAAAACATAAGAGTGCATGCTTTGCTTTTTGCTTACATGGCACCCTGCCCTATGGGCTATTCACGGTCTACCTTAGGGGTGACAAGTGGGGTTTAGGCATGGCAGGAGGTTTTAGATGCCAAGTCGGGTGGCAGTGAGACTGCACACACAGGTTCTGCAGTGGCAGGCCTGAGATATGTTTACAAGGCTACTTAAGAGGGTGGCACACTCAGTGATGCAGACTAGTAGCATTTAATTTACAGGTCCTTGGTATACGGTATACCGCTTTACAAGGGACTTAGATGTAAATTAAATATGTGAATTGTGGATACACCACTGTTACCATGTTTAAGGGAGAAGCACATGCACTTTACCACTGCTGACCAGTGCTAAAGTGCTCAGAGTCCTGAGGCTAACAGAAAGATACAGCAACAAAACAGGAGATAAAGGCAAAATGTCTGGAGTTAGATCACCGTAAGGGTGTCAGGTCTAACAAATCCCATTGAGGGACTGCAGGAAAAAACAGAAGATCTTTCCTGACCCCTGCTGACAGCTGGATATAATGATGAGGCAGCAAGAAACCTGAGCGAGCTAGACTCAGTCTCCTGCAAACGTTTCTACATGCCCTGACCACCCTGCAAGCAGAAGTGACTCAGCAACACCTGAATGTCCCCAACTTTCACCTTCTCCCACACCAGCATGCACCTCAACAGTGCTTGCATTGTCTCCTTTTCCTTCAGAAATCTTGCGTTCACGCACTGGGAACCTATTTCAATCCCCAAAAGATCAACACCATTCCTGGGCCCATGCTTTTCTCTGGTACCAAAGGAGTCCCAATGTCACCCATGAGTTCTTGGAATCTTACCAGTAGCTGCTGGACGTCTGCCAAGCACAGTGCCCCCACAAAAAAGAAATCATCCAGTGCGTCACCAGCTGATGGCCCGTGTGCCATCTGAACAACCTCTGTAGAATCAAACTGAAATATTCAAACAGTGAATATGATATAGAGCATCCCATCGGCAGTGCCTTTTCCATGTACCACTGCCCTTTGAAAGGCATGTTCAAGTACTGGAAGTCATCCAGATGTACAGGAAGCAGTCGAAATGCCAACTTTACATCGCACTTTGCCATCACTGCACCCGGGCCTGCTGTCACCACCAGTGACATGGCCACATCCACCGGGGAATATGACACTGAGTCCACATCCTCTGAAATAAAATCATTCACTGAACCCCCTTCCGGCCAAGAGTGATGCTGGATTAAGCAAGACTGACGATGTTCCTTTTAGTTACCACCCCAAATGGTGAACAGATCAAGGCTTCCATAGGCCAGATGTCAAAGGGGCCTGACATCCTTCCTTCTGAAACCTCTTGATACAACTTGTTCTGCACTGTCTGTGTTGCTTTGCTGACCGTAAATTGGCTGCCCACCACTGGATATGAGGGCCCTCATGCCCCAACCGAAAACCCTATTTGAAACCCTCCCGTAGAACCCTCACCCCCCTTCAATTGATTGTAAAAACACAGCCAATACTCCAACCTGTCCAGTTTAACTAAAGTACAAGCCTTTTGCATCAGATCCCTGGCCCCCCTCCCCACTTTATTGCCATAGGACTATTGCGGAAATGACCCTTGACCACTAGAATGTGGCTGCCACTGACCTGAGTTCTGCCCCTGACCCGAGTTCTGCTCCTGATAGCTGCTTCTCGTACAAAAAAATGGATAAAGGCATGTCTGCTCCACTTGGAACACTCATGGCAAAACTTGCATTGCTCCCGGGTACACATCCCTTTGTTAAAGTCCCAGTATGTACCTCCCAGTCCTGCTCTCGCCCTTGGAGGTAGACCCCATCCCTACCTGGGAGGGCCAGCCTTAAAAGGACCAGTACACTATTGGCAAGCCACTTGCTGTAAAAATTGGCAACACAACATGAGTGCCACAAAACTGGGAAAAACAAAGATCTGGATCCAGCTCCCCCCACTTTGACACAGGATCCCATGCCAAGCCAAGTGCACCCAGAACTCCTCATCATATTGAGCCCAGGCCTATTCTCTCCCCATAATTTGAGCCTTCCAGACCACATCCATGTACTTGAAAATGGCCACGCAGCACTCTGGAAACTTCTTGCAGTAAACACTGGCATAATTCAAAATTGGACTGCAGCATCTTTAATTTATCAGGGGCACCCTCAGCTGCTTTGCCAGCTTGTACTCTTCTTCCTTAAACCCCTCCTTTGAGTGCACCCCCCTATGTAAGAGTTTAAGCATTTCCACATACACCTCTTTCCGAATTCGTTCTTTGGTGCCCAATATTAATGTGTCCTCTATGGCTTTGTGACCCAGTCTATTAATCCTAAGATCCCTGCTCTCCAACTCCTCCCTTTTCTCCCCTTTCTTGTCTGCCCCACACTGCTTTTCCTCTTACTGCTACTTTTGCCATTCTCTTTTGCTAAACCTTGCTTGCTCTTTGCATGACCACTATTGCCTTCGTACCTGCCCCCACATCTGTTATATACTTTCCATTGTGCAGCCGTTTTGCCACCCCCTTTGTTTACTCCCCATGTCCATACCCGTTGACACCATCACCAGACCTCCTACCGAGGCCTGACCCTTACCTGGCTCCAAGGTCGGTGCACGTACTGATGCTTACTGCCTCTGCACCTCTGCTGCTATACTCGGCAACTCTGTGTTGGACAGGATATTAGTTGCACCCCCCTCCCCCCATTCAATCCGTGCGAACCTTGGCCCCTCTTCGTCCGGAACCTTGCTTTTCTCCAGACTTTCCTCATCATAATTTACCAGCGTGATCCCTACAGGGCCCCCCACACTAGCCCAACTGGGGCTCGCACACACAACCCGTCTGGAGACCGGTACTTGCTTAGGATTTGAGGGACGATGTGGTGTCCAGAGGTGGGGTGAGGTTAAAGAACTGCTGTGCTGACACCACCTGCCTGTCAAGGCACACTGTGATGGCTTGAGGCCATACTTGGCCTTCCAGCCACTGGGGCAGACAAGGCCATTCCAGACCTCCTTATGGCAGCTGTAAAGGGAACCCCAGACAACGTCTGGTGAGCCACACTGGGCCCAGTCATCTTTTCACCTCTGTGTTCTTCAGCTGCACCAGCTCTACCGAGTCTAGAAACCTGAAAAAGGCTGGTGTACTGGTTACCTGTGCCTGCTGTGGCCAACCCCAGCCATCTACTGGGGCCCTTGTCTAAGTATTGACTCCTGCCTCTGTGGTCCCATCTCCTCCTACACCCCAGCCCACCCTAAAGTCTTCCAAACCCAGCCTGCAGCATCCACACCATATGCCCCTAACCCCTTGGTCTGCTCCTTTGCCATCCTCCTCACCACTCTCCATTTTATCATGGCCACCACTAAAGCAGACGTGGGGCCCCTGGCCTGTGCTGTCCCTCCTCCCCCTGCCTGCATTGGGAAACCACCATATTGGAATTGAGCAGCTCACCCCTTCTCTAGCCCTTCACCCACGGATCTCTTGCTACCCAGCAGGACTGTAGCCCCTGCGGGGCCCTCTGTTGCCACTTCGACCTCCTCAAGCATGAATCTTGTGCTGTTTTCCTGTCAAGGACCCCTTCTAATGTCTAAAGTTTCATCCCACAAGAGCTCTCCAGCTGCGGGGTCCCCCAAATACAGATTGCCATCATTCTTTCTCTTTGCAATGCTATTTCCTACTTTACTCATACTGGCGGGAGGGTGCCCAGCCGTCCGCTTTGCCTTTTTATTATTTACCCCTGCAACTGAAAACTATTCACTCTTTAGGCTCTGCCCACTCCTTTTGATTCGCAGGTTCCTTTTCTATGCCTGCCCTCGCAGCTGGCTCAGCAGACGCCACCTGCTTCATGTTAGGCCGCTTGGCAGTGGTCCCATACACATGCAGACCACGTGGACGGGCTGTTGCCGACAATTCCTGTTGCAGTACTCTCCTCCAATTTAGCACTGGTGCCCAGGCCCTTCTTCAATGTGGCGGCACTCTGTGTCCCTGTTCCAGCCCCTGGGGCTGCCGGGGCACACTCAGTGTAACGTCCTGGTCCCTGCCAACAATGAATCTCCTCTTCTGCCAGCCCCACGAGGGGGCTCTCGCTGAGACACAGAGTGGCCCTGGGCACTTACCCTCTGCTCTACCGATGCTATTGCACGCCATTTTCTCACCAGTAAACAGGTCACTATGGCAGCAGCTACATGAGCGGATGCCTGACGAGCCTGCCGAGAGAGCTCACCATCGAATCACTGCCCTCCACCAGGTCATGGTGTCTGGCATCCCTGAGGAGCCGCACTGCCTACATCACTTTTGCCTCGGAATTAGCAATAATCACTCTCTAGATAAGTGCTATACCGCAAACCTGACCAAAATGTATGGAATTACTAAGGATTTGAAGATCGCCACTGATGATCTCCCTGCCACCAGTCAACAGGTCACCTGAACCTGAAACTGTGGCAGGGAGCCCAACTGACACCACTATATACTATGGGCTATAACTGTAGACCAAAATAAAATGGCAGTCCTGGGCTGTGCCACTCTCCCAATCTGCCCTGGGGCAGACTTCCCTGTGGCTGGTTGCCCCCAAAACCTCCCTTGTAAACTGGCACAGAAAAGATTACAGGCAGGATTCTGGAAAGACAAATTTAAAAAAGTTAATTTGCTTTTGTTTGATTTCTTCCCTGCGTTAAGAAAATCAGGTACACTAAAATTAGGTACACGAAAAATTCAAGAAGTACGCTAGGGCAGCTATGCCACTTGTGCCTTCTGCTGAGTATTCCAATGAGTAAAACGTACATATGTAGTATTTCTGCCAGGTATGACTTTTTTTTACGTATGTCATGGTGATGCCAATGTGCGCACAACATGTACATGACTGATGCAAAACTTAAGTCATATTTCTGAAGCCATGCAAAATCGTTTTGAGTGGCTCCAAAAATATGAAGTAAGGTTTCGCAGCACAAATGGCTGCATTGCCGTATGCTGCCCTGGGAAGGTGTTCCATGAGCATTGCATGGACGTTACCAAGCAACTCCCATTGATTTTGACGCATTCCCAGATTTACTTGAGCTTGTAAACCATGGGAATGTGCCAAAATCTTAGGCCTTCCCAGGGGAAGTTTAACAAGGAGAGGTATCTTTATTTCTCCTTGTTTCTTCCTCTTTCTACTAGTGCTGCATTCTGCATCACACCTAGAAAGAGGACTATGCTCCCTGGATTCTTTTTGTACAGGAAGGTGCCCCTTCCAGCACAAAAAAAATCCTGCATGCAATTAATGCAGGCTGCCAAAAGGGCAGCAGCACAAGGGGGAAAGTCAGTAATGTGCCATATGCCTTAAATATGGCACATTACTGCCCTTTCTCTGTGTCACAATAGAGCAAAGCAAAGTGACTTACTTGCTGCCTGCACTGTGACACAATCCCATAAATTTGACCCTAATTTTGCCTTTACATAATTCATTATTTTTGGTAGACAGTTACATCCCCCACAAAAATAATCCTAAATTTTTCTGATTCAATATTTGGACATGAAATTACATCACTTAATTTTTTTAATAATGCACTATTTTCTCCAAAACATGTTTATTGTTTCTCTATTCTGTTTTAAATGTCAGTTATCGCCCACTGATCTACATTCCCTTGTGTTTTCAGATTCGAGGTTTGACCACTAGATGGCAATAGATGTCCACTGTGAGCTACTGATGGCCACAATGTCCCATAAATTGCCACCAGAAATGGCCACAAGTTACCAGACATAACCATCAGATGTCAGATAGGGCTGCTAGTTGACTGGGATGGCTACTGTATTTCAGCTATGCAAAGCCATTTGCCAGTGATAGTAACTGCTTGCACATGTCCGTATGTGTCGCTGTGTATGTGTGAGGAGGTCTGTTTGTCTAGCAACTCAGAATCACTTGCGCACACCAAAAACACACACAACCACACTTGCACAAGGCACACACAGCCTCTTGGCTGCCCATGGCGCTGAGGTCTGATGGGGGTTCTGCCAGGTGTACAGCATCCATTTTAGGACATCCTCATTGCTCACTTCTCACTCCTCATTGGTGCTTCTCATCCCTGCTCTCATCCATCATAGATCATCCCTGCTTCTCTTCCATCATCCCTGCTTCTCTTCCATCATCTCTACTTCTCATCCATCATCCCTATTTCTCTTCCATTATTCCTACTTCTCATCACTGCGTCTCATCCTTGCTTCTCACCATCACCCCTACTTCTCATATATCATCCGTACTTCTCCTCCATCATCCTTACTTCTCATCCATCATACATCATCCCTACTTCTCTTCCATCATCCCTATTCCCCATCAATCATAGCGATGATGGAAAAGAAGTATGGATGAGAAGTAGGGGTGATGGATGAGCAGTAGGGATGAGGGATGATGGATGAGAAGTAGGGATGATATATGATGGATGAGAAGCAGGGATGAGAAGCAGGGGTGATGGAAGAGAAGTAGGGGTGATGGAAGAGAAGTAGGGGTGATGGAAGAGAAGTAGGGGTGATGGAAGAGAAGTAGGGGTGATGGAAGAGAAGTAGGGGTGATGGAAGAGAAGCAGTGAGGAGTGAGGAGTGAGGAATTAGGTTGTCCTAAAATGGATGCTGTACAGGTGAGCTTCATTCAGTGCTGCAGTGGCTGGTGTCGCTCTCTTAATGCCATAGATATACAGAGAAGAGCAAGCATCTGTGTTATAGGCAGTCAGAACATAACCACTAGCTTGCAGTAAGTTTTTACAATGCTTTCTGCTGTTATACTATTTGTCGTGGTGTGGGTTGAGGATTCTCTTGTAACTCTCTCTGCAGACCCTTTGCCACCACAGCCTTTTCTCCATCTTTATTTTAATAATTAATGTCACAGTAGTTTGATGTTCATTCAAATTAAATACAGTTTCATATACAGAGGACTTGAAATATCTGTAACTCAAACAGAGCAGGCCACACTAGTGGAAATAGGGGGGCCAAGTGGAATCCATGATCAAGGGAATAAGTCCTCTGTTCCCTGTGTAATGTTCTAGGTTAGTACGATCCTAAAGATACTGGGAGAGGGGAGAATCCTAAAACTATAAAATACTCGGCACCTCTTAAATGCCCATGAGGGGATCTTTGGTATGGGCTCGAAATATAAAATTGAAATTCTCCAATTACAATGCATCAACTATACCTTCAGGAATCAATAATGAGTTTTAGTTCTAGTTTAAAATGTTTTATTTATCATTAAGTTTTAAATCTCTTCATTAGCTAAATAAGACTTAGAGCACTGCACAAAATGTGTCCTGAAATCTATCCTTATTCTAGTATTCTAAATTGGTAAGAGTAACTAATTTGAGTCCGAAATTATCAAAAGGAACAATATTTCAAGAGGCAGTCTAGTCAGCAAAGCTATCACTACTCATTAAAAATACTGTAACATACTCTGATAAAGAATAGTCTAGGCAGAGCGCAAAGTCCGCCTGAGTCTCACAGAGAGTGGATCTGAATCTGAGAGCAAAGCAAGCTAGTGAGTCTCTCTTCAACAATCAATCTTTCTGTGTTTTCATTCCCACTGTTCTTTTCCTGGGACACTTTTTATAATACAAATACAAAAATAGTACATTTTGGGGAATGTGTTTCATCCAAGATATTAGAGAGCCAATTGTGAGCAAGAAAATCTGAGCGAGAGCACAATCAACAGTTTTTGTTGAGATGGTAACTTCTAACAAAGACAGTCCTAATTTAAGGATACATTTGTCTTTTTGTATTATTTGTATTTTTCTATTGACTGTTTCTGTATTGGGTGCCTGTTTGCTATGAAAAAAGGGTCCAGAAAAAACAGTTTTCAAGACATAAAAGAGCAGGAAGCAAAGTTGACTCGACAAAAACCAACCCCACCTAGCGCAGTTGGGAACTTATTATTTCACCCAAACAAAGTTGGGAACAAACAATAAACAAATACAAACACATCAGTGTATAACAGAGCATCCCCGTGTAGAAGAGAGCACAGTGAAGAGCGCGCAAAACCAGTACTCTGCGGAAGCCTCACCAGCCAGCCAACCCCAGACCAGGTCCCAGATCCATCTGCTAGTTCATCTGAGGATCGTTCTCAATTAGCACCATCTCCAACCTACTTATGTTTAGAAATTCCTGCCATAAGATCCATACAACGGTTATGAGAACAAACTCCAATCTTCTTCCCTAAGGCTAAAGATAAAACGTGGCATCTGCAAATACCGAAAAAAGGCAGTATGAGGAAGACGCACCTACTGCTGTAAGTTATCGAAGGAAGAAAGAACATCATTATTGAATAATTTGCCAGGAGTCAGAATATTGACACTTCCCTAGATCTCCCTGAAACCTTCATGAATTCTATTAGGGACGATTGGAGTGTAGCCCAAATACATGAGCTGATTGAACAGAGTGATACCAGGATATACTCTCTTAAAAGATTCCCAGATAAGATGGAAGCTTTGAGTGGCTTAAAGTTGGTTCGCTCAAAGTACATTGTATCGACAATACCCACCCTGGAAGTTATCAATTGGCCCAATGGAACAAACTCTGTAAACATACGACCCAGTGGCCACCCCTCCCACCCAGGCACCATCCAGAGTCCCACCCTAGCACCATCCAGAGTCAGGTGAAAAAAAGATGCCAGACAGTAAAACTTAAGTAGCAGAAGGAGACCCCGCCATCTTAACTGTTGCAAGAACTAGATCTTACATCAAGGTTTCCAGTAGCCCGATATCAACTTCTGCCACAATGCCTCTACTTTTTTAAGGAAGTGAAGAAAAGCCACAGGGAGAAATAGTTAGATACTATGAAAAAAAATAAAGTACAGCGGCCAATAAGGCCCAGATGAAAGCAATTTCATTTAAGAAACATCTGCTGAATGTTGGTGCAGCTTCCCATAGTTATTCTCCAAAGACTTGTAGATATTAATAGGTAAGCTGACCCCCAAGATACACCAAGGACTGTGTCCACCTCTTATCCAGGCGGAGGGAGTCTTATCTGAATTTAGCTTGTACTTGGCTACTGCAGTGAATGACTGTGCAGCAGCAACCATGGCCAGTAGACCATCAATCGGGCCAGGGGTCAAGAAGGTGATATCATCAGGAATGCCAGGATTTTTACTTCATAATGACGCTTTCTCAAAGGTTGTATCTCTTCCTTCCTTTTACGCGATTGAATAAACAAATCAATGTATAATGCAAATAGCTGAGTGGAGCGCGGACACCGTTGCTTTGCACCGCAAAGAATAGGAATAGCATCCGATACTACCCCTGCACTGCAAATCCTTGCCTTAAGGTCAAAATAGAGCCTCCTAAGACAGAGCCTCCAAAGACAGAGCCGAAGACAGCTGACTCCATGACCCCACAAAGGAAGGGCCAGGAGACCCAGTCAAAGGCCTTGTGGGCATCCA
This sequence comes from Pleurodeles waltl, assembly GCF_031143425.1. NCBI lineage: Eukaryota > Metazoa > Chordata > Amphibia > Caudata > Salamandridae > Pleurodeles > Pleurodeles waltl. Next base: position 469,995,395 of record NC_090437.1, read on the forward strand.
AGCAGATCACATCAATTGGGCCCCCACCAACGAGGTAACCTCCATGGCTGTAATTGCTGTATTAACATGCAATGCTGTATCCTGGCCAGGGATGAAACCATGCTGGTTTGGGTCGACCAACTTCAAGATGACCATGGCCAGCCAATTGGCAAGAACCCACATATAGATCTTAGATTCTGCATTGGTTAATTGGATGGTACAAACCAGCATCACATTAAAGTCACCACAGACAATATAGGGCGGGAACCACAGATGCAACTCAGTTAAAAGGAGGTCCAAGACTTTCTGGTTATCTGCATTCGGCCCCTACAGGGCAGAGAGAGTGAGACGATTCCTGTCCTTCTCTAAGGTCCCCAAACAACCCACACCCCCACAGATCCATTTTTTGTCACAAGACCTGCCACCTTCTGTCCTGTGAAATGAACGCAACCCCCCTCTGTGCAGAAGTAAAACAGGAGGGAAAGGGCCTGATACACAAGTTCCTTTAAGAATGGGCTCTCGCTCTGAGAAAGATGCATCTCCTGGAGGCAGAGAATCTGTGGCAGAAGTGTAAGTAATTCTTCCTGTGCGAGTTTGCACTTTTGTGGTGAATTAATCTCGATGTTCCATGAAAGTATATGCAGCTGCTGACCAGGGCTACTGCCATTACACCACCAACACAACAGGCTACTCCTTGACCTTAGAGGCTGACATATGCTAGTTCCCTGAAGATAATGCTGAACCAGGATGTATGTGCGTCCTTTATCATAAAAAGCCATGCTTGAAATCATGATCTTAAACAAAGCTACCCCAAGTGCCCTGCAGAAAGAAAACAGTGAACCCTATTCAACACCCCCCAACCCAGAACACACCCATGCCCTCACCCCTGGCCCACATACTGGCAAACCTACCCCCATCACTCTACGCCCTATAAAATCAAGGGAGAGTCCCACTTTCAACAATGGACATCTATGAAAAATAATTCCTCGGTAGAATCAGCAGGCGGCCAGACCTCTCTCCCCCCCACCGCTCCCCCCCCCCAATCCCCACCAAGAAGAAAAACAAACCGGTCAAAAGGAAAAAAGCCACCAGTCTAAAAATAATGCAATCCCAGAATAAAATAAGACACAAAAGAGAAAAAGACTGATTCATGAGGAAGAGGGGAAAAGCCAACCCATCCTGCCATTAAGCCCCACCATAAAAATCCTAAGCCAACCAAGCAACAGGAATCTACCCCCTCCTGACCAAATTCCAATAGTGATTTCTCCAAGCCTAGATTGGAAACCACAGTACCCAGCAAGAGATAAAAGACTTCCTTAAAGAGCCGCCAAAAAAAATCAATGAAAAGAGCAGTAAAAAGAGCAGCATCAGCTTCCCATTTGCCACATAGCAGTTGTTGCACCTTTTGACCATCATAGCAAAAAAAAAAGTCTGGCCGTCCTTTTGAATCCTTAGGGTAGCAGGCTCCATGAGGGAAACATAGGCCCCCACCTTCTGAAGTGCTGGGATGTGCTCCCAGAGTGTCACCACTGTTTGATGGCAGAAATCTCAGCGAACAAAAAACCTCAATACCACATACTTTAAACAGAGACTTGGGGATTGGAGTACGAAAGATGTCTTGTTGAAGAATAACATTTCCAATGTAATCAGTATAGCCTCGGGGTACCGGGAGGTCGAAAAGGGAAGCAGTGTGCACACTGAATTATAGAATCCATATCCCACTCATTCAATACGGGAAAAGCCTTGCAGATAGGCGAACAGCAAAACAGCGGGGTCATTGCCCTTGACCCCTTCTGAGAACCCAGGACCCGCAAGTTGTTCCGACGTGACCTGTTATCCCAATCTTTAACTCTTGATGATTGGTAGGCTGCCATTCATGCTGAGTAATCCCCGCGCTGTTTGCTTCCACTGCCTTTTGGAGAGACGATTGGAAAGCTTCCAGATAGACTCAGTCTACGCAAGATTTAACAATGCCCATATTTTTTTTTACGTTTCCGTGGAACCACTTCAGTCTTAAGGCAAGCAGCCTTCAGGGCCACTGAGTCTTTGTGATAATTCTCTCTATGCCACAAGAGGAGATGATAAATGGCACCCAGGGTAGGAGCATCCTGAGTTGAGCCAGTGGGTAGCAATCCGGAGGAAAGTGAGGGCTCCCTTCAACAACCAAGTCACAAGGTAAGGAAGGCGTGGCTGGAGGTACCCCCTCCAGGGGAGAATGATTTGTTGATGTCAGCTCAGTCCTTTCTGGGTCCCAAAGCAGCTCATCATCCATCAACAGTGCATGATGCACCCTCATTGAAAACAGCCAACACCAGGCCCTCTGCGTGATCCGAGGAGAGCCCACCACGTCTGCTCCTTCGCATAGGTGAGATAACAGAGCCAACAGATGTCTCATTAGAAAGGTCAGAACGCTTATTGTAGGTCTTTGAGGCTAAAACTGATTGGGCTGCTTGATCAAGACCCTCGTCCCAGTCACATTGGATAGGTGTAAGAAGGGAAAAAAATGCCTCTTGGCCATCCCCTCCTAGTGAAGCTGTATCCAGGCTGTCTGGACAGTAAATCTGAGAGACCAGGAGGGATTGCAGCGCTGACTGAGGCAGCAAAATGGGTGATTTTACAGTATACTGAGGATTCACAGAAGCCAAATGCACCTCTGACTGCTCCAGTTGGGGGTGACAATATAGAGATGGAGAGAGTTGTCTTCTTACTGCCACAAATGACCCCCTTAGGGCAAGGGCAATGAGGGAAGGCTGTTGCAGGTGGGTCGCTCATTCCCATATCATTACCCTGTTCCATAGATTCAGCATCCGGGGACTGGGTGGGGCCAAAGTGAGAAACAAATCAATTGTACGTTGCGAGGGCAGTACCAAGCCATCCCTCCCAGATCCAGCCAGAGCTGTCGAGAAAGTGTCCCCTAATGCCTTGTTAGTCTGAGTTGATTGTAGAATATTGGCCGTGAGGGAATTTGACACCTGATACTGCATGGTTGATGCAGAAGCTATGGGAAGGCATGTAAGATATTTCTCCCCTTTTAAGCCTTTTAAACCACCATGGAAACTCCTACTCCCATCCCCTGACTTGACAGGCAGCAATTGTTTTCTCCCCGGGAAAGTATGAGAAGTGACCACACCTGGTTGGCTCCTCTCCTTGGGCCACCTTGGCGGGCATTCCGGCTTGGGTCCTAGCCGCAACTCAGGAAGCACCCAGGAGTAGCACCACAGCCTTCCATGAAGCAGTGATTCATTTGCTTACAATTAAGCCAGGGGCTCCCCTTGCAGCCAGCAACAAAGTATCAAACTGGAGACCAGCTTTAAAACTAATGAGTCAGCGCAGAGGTTGAAAAGAAAGACCTGAAACAAAGTAGCTGCAGTTGGCAATAGACACCGTCCCCCTCCCTTTGAAATGAGAGGAGCGGTTTCTCTGAGACAACACATGGGTAATTCCTCCAGGGGCCGCTGGTCCCGCAGCTCTTACAGCGATCAACTAGGTTGAGCCAATAACACTCTTTCGGAGCTGTAACAGAAGATCTCCAGCTGAAACCAGTCCCCCGTTTCTGCAAGAACGGCTTCAGAGGCCACCGAAGAGCACTCCAATCCCCACAGCAGCTGTGGCTTAACAGTTAACCTCTGGATGGGCAGGCAGACAGCATCCCCCCCACTGCACAGACAAACCAGGGAAAATTGAAGTTAGTGCGTTAGTGGACACGGGTGTCCTAGGTCCGGGGTCCATCTATGATGGTCAGATTAGACCAGAAAGCACTGTGTAGGCTTGGTGGGCCTGGGGGAGTCCGGCCCATGTGCCAACTCAACCGTGAGTCACCATCATGCTCTGCCCGAATGCCTCCTTCTGTACTAAAGCCTATTCATAAAGAAGCAAGTTTCAAATTAGTTTAACAAGGTTTGAGATTCCAATGCAGGTCAAGAGTTTAAAAAGAATAAAATAATACAGCTTTCTTTGTTAGGATAATGTTATGTTATGTTATGTTATAACAGTTTATATAGCGCCTAAACTGCCCAAAGGCCTCGTAGCGCTTATACTGCCATAGCGGAAGTGTACTGTTTATGTTCGTGCAGGAGTTTAAGTTTTAAATAACCAAGTCTTCAGATCCTTCCTAAAAGAAATCTCTTGTGAATTTGATCTTATATTGAGAGGAAGGTTGTTCCAGAGCAAGGCACCTTGATATGCCAATGATCTTCCTCCCCATCTTGCCTTCTTCACCGTTGGCACTATGGCCAGGTTAGCGGAGGAGGATCTGAGTGGCCTGGCTGGAATGTAGACATGTGCCAACGTTTTAAGCATTTCAGGACCATTATCAAATATGGCTCTATGTACGTGGCATAGGGCCTTGAACTGAATCCTTTCCTCCACCGGGAGCCAATGTAGGGACGCGATTCCTGCCCGTATAGAGTGTTGTTTAGGAGTATTTAAGAGCAGACGTGCAGCTGCGTTTTGTACCCTTTGTAATCTTTGAATCACATATCTAGGTGATCCTATAAACAGGGCATTGCCATAATCAATCCGAGAACCTATCAGTGCCTGAATAACCAGTCTTTTGGCAAGAAACAGTAGTATAGTTAAGACCTTCCTTAAAGTCCTGAGCAGGGCGAGTGCGGTTCCTGCTATTCTATTGGCATGTTGGGAAATTGAGAGTAAGGGGTCCAACCATACACCCAGGCTATTAATAAGACATTTAGGGGTGGAAGGGTGGGTACTCCTCTTAATAGGCTAGAATTAACTAAAGGAATTTGTTTTCCAAAGAACATAACCTCAGTTTTATCGTCGTTGAGCTTCAGTTTACTTCCAGACATCCAAGTAGCAACTGCTTTCAGACAGGGACCTAGTGCCGTACCCATATCTGGGTGGGTATTGGAAAAGGAGACGACCAGTTGCGTATCGTCTGCATAGGACACCAGGTTCAGTCCAAATGGCTCATCGATCCCTGCTAGTGGCCGCATGTAGACGTTAAAAAGTAGCGGACTCAGAGCCGACCCCTGAGGGACACCACAACTACTGAAAGTGCGCCTAGATCTATCGAGTACCTGAAAGGACCTCCCATGTATAAATGAAAGAATCCATTCTAGTGCGACTCCGGCAATTCCACATCCCCGCAATCTGTCTTTGAGGATATTTAAATCAACTGTGTCGAATGCCGCACTCAAGTCCAAGAGGATGATCGCGGTTTCAATTCCTTTATCCATCCTCTTTCTTGCTTCTTCTGTAATGGCAATCAATGCGGTTTCTGTCCCATGTTTAGGTCTAAAACCCATCTGGGTAGGATGAATAAGCTTTTTTTTCTTCCAGAAGCGTAGACAACTGAGAATGTACATGCTTCTCCGCCAGTTTCGCTATTAGTGGCAGCAGTGAAATCGGTCTATAGTTACTCAATAGCTTGGAATCCAAATTAGTTTTTTTTAGGAGAGGCTTGACAATAGCCTGTTTCCAGGAGTCTGGTACCGTGCCAGAAACTAATGAGGTGTTAATACGTTTCGTAATTATCGGGCCTAATACTGGTGTTCCCATGGATAAAATCTGGGGAGGGGCAGGATCCAGCGGAGAGCCCGATTTCGTTGAGCTCAGTAGTTTAATAACTCTGTCCAGACTAATGGGAGTAAAGTTTGTTAGGAAGATTTCCTCCCTAGCCTCCTGGTTCATCATCCCCTGATCTTTGATTGGGGAGTTGGGGAAGGCTAGATAGATGTTCTGAATTTTACTTAAAAAGAAGCTTGCCAGATACTCTACATGTTGCTGTGGGGAGTCCCTAATTTCTGACTCCTCAATTGGATGAATAAGATCTTTTAAGGCGTTAAATATCTCCTTGGGTGAATTAGCTGCTGCTTCAATTTTTCCAGAATAGTATGTCGCCTGAGTTTTTTTAATTTCTAAGTGATATTCTCGAATCATATTCTTGTAATCCCTTTTCACAGAGTCACCTTTGGTGTATCTCCATTTCCTCTCTTGCTTCCTACATTCTCTTTTCTTCTCAAGTAGGCTTGCATTGAACCAGGGAGCTGATTTCTTTCGGGGTATGTTTTTGGTAGAGGAAAGGGGTATAATCTCCTCCAGGATATCCTCTATCCATTTATTCACGGAGTGCGTGAAATCTGTTATATCGTTTGTATTTATATTTCCTGGTCTCTTTTTCTCCAATGCATTAATAAACTCTGTGGCTTTTAGTTTATGCCACTTCCTTCTACGTAGAGGGTCCCCAGTATTAATGCTCTTATAATGAGAAATGGATAGTTCTAACTCTAGAAGGAAGTGATCCGACCATGTTAGCGGACGTGAGGATAAAATTTCTAGACCTGGTACATTAGAAAAAAACAGATCAAGTGTATGTCCCCTATTATGAGTAGATCCGAGAATTAGCTGTACTAAGTCACATGCATTCATGTCTGCTATCAACATCTTAGTGGAAGCATTATCTACATTTTCCGCATATAGATTAAAATCTCCCAACACTAAGAAATTTGATTTAGTATATATTAGTTGCGAGATATTTTCTGCCAGTGAGATCATAAAATCTCCCATGGGACCTGGTGGACGGTAGATCAAAACACCAGATAGGGTGTAGTGAGGGTTCACGCTGATGGAGAAAGACATACTCTCACAATCTTTAATTAAAGTGGGTGCTGTAGTGATCTTACATGTATCTCTATAGATAACTGCAATACCACCCCCTCTGTTAAGTCTGTCAATTCTGCTAATCTTATAGCCGGTGGGGAGTGCCATCACAATATCTGGGGCAGAGCTTTCATCCAGCCACGTTTCTGTCAGAAATAAGGCCAGAGGTTTAATTTGTTCCACCAAAAGGTGAATATCCATAATATGAGCTCCTAACGAACGACAGTTGACTAAAAAAATTTAAAGTTTGTCAGAGTCCTTAGCTTTTTGAGAGTCTGTATGCATTTGGAAAGACCAGGCACACGAAGGGCATCTATATTTGCCAATATGAGGATCTATGCTCTTAACACACAGCTTGTGAGATTTAGCATTTAAGAGGAATAGTTCTTCTTTGGAGTAGGTAATAATTACCTTCTCTGAGGAGTTTTGGGCATAGTTTCTTGGCTCTTGGCTCGTTCTGGCGCGGACGGGCGCAGACGGGCTTGCCTTTGGCGCGCCAGCGGCGCGCCTGCTGCACGCCGCGGTCATGGTGTCTATAAATAGCTCTCTAATAATGAGAGGCTAGAGTGCTAACCCACAAAATGGCGGCGGTTTTCCGATCTGTATCGGAGGGGAGTATCCTATTTTTAGTAATGTTTTACCCCCGATAGTTTATGTGAAGGATCAGGTTGTTTAACTCAGGTCAGCCTTAATTATACCAGCATGCCTGTCTATCTGTAAAGAGAAGTCTAGGCAACTATCTAAAAAACGATAGAAGTTTGCGTCATGTAAAAACCCTGCAAATGTTATGATAGAACATTTCTTTTGAGTCAGCTGCTTTTGGAATTTGTCGGCGTTAGTAATCAAGTGAGTCAAGCAAATACTGATCATGCAAAGTTTAGAAAGAAAAGTGCACATTTAAAATGCAACTTTTGGTTAGGCCTAGTTTTCACTCATAAGGGTCATTTATTAAATATGGATTTTAATTTTAATGAAACCCCTGCAGCACTGCTTTTATCCAAGACTTGCACAATGGCAGTGCTACCTGGGAGGAGTCTGGAATCAAGCATCCTTGTCAGTCCTCAGTGTGACATAATGCAATGCTTTGAGCACTGGCAAAGTTCCAGCTCTAAGCAGCAGGGCCTACCAATTTTCACGCATGTTTTTATTTAATGCCACTGCAAACAAGTGTTTGGTGATTTCTGACCTAACCCCAAACACGTAGAGTGCCACCTATTCTGCAGTCCTGTTCTTCTGAACCCTTTGAGAAGGACTACGGAAGTACAGTGTGTAATGTTAATAGTTATAATTGTATTGTAATAATAGTCCTTTTCATTAGTGAAGGCATGTTACTGGGTGGTAGGCCACTGAGCACCATAACCACCAGGTGCCAACTGTAAAGCTTGTGGGATGCCACAAAAAACATATATTGGAAAACAATGGGCCTACCTTCGTGATGTGCAGTCAATTAAATAGAAAGTACTGTAACTTCCAATGAGCACATTGTTAGCACCAACAATAAATAGAGAGGCTGTCAAGACACATCTTGAGCTCCCCAGTTTTTAAAGGTTGTAAAGAGCTCACAGAGAAGCTAAGCAGATGTATTATGGTGAATCCCATGCTTTTGTGTGATCAAAAGCCACATTGGTAGTCATCTACAGGATATCTCTAAAAGTGGTCTTTTCATTGAATAGGGATATGTTTCCAGGATCTAGCAGGAGTTGAAATATTTGATGTGGATTTGTAGTTACTGGAGTCAAGAAAGGGTCAAGGATAACACATGCTATAGTAGTGTTTTCTGCATTTCTAAGGCCAGGAATGCAATGAATCCTAGTAGAGAGTAAAGTCCTGTAACTGAGCTGTCCAGTCACGTTCCTGTGTGGAAAGAGTCCTTTTGAGTGATGGAAAAATGTTGGGTAGTACTACAGGCATTTTGCAGGAGTTAACAATTTTTTGAAGATTGTTTGTTAATGGCCAAGAAGGAAAAAGAAGCAGTTGTAGTACAAAAGGGCATGAGAAGATGACAGTATTGTTCATAATAGGTGGCGAATGAGCTTTGATGTTGTCACACAATCTAATTTTATTAACATATGCCTTTTGGTTGAGTACAGTAGCTATTTGCAGGACTGTTGATGGGAAGGTGTTTAACATATCTTTTGTTTAAAAAAATGTGTGTTATTTTATTCTCATGGAAGAAAAAAGGTGGTTTGCTGTGATCTAGTACTGACTGTTCTATAAAGGATTGGAAAACCTCCTACCTTTTGGGAGTGACTTTCAAACAGATACTAGTTGTTGGGTGGAGACAGCATATCAAATATTGAAGTAGATTATGGTGGAACAAAATTTCTGTGAGGCACAATGTCAAGGCTGTCACACCGGATGAGACTTTGGGCATTAGTTTTACTTTAGTCTGTTGTTGAATTTTCATTCACCCGAACATTAAAAGGCCACTGTCAGCTATTTGGAAGTCAGACTGATGAGGATAAGCCTATAGAAGTCAATCAGGTAACTTCTAAAATGCACCTTAAGGCTTACCACAAATGCATTTACATAACTGAAGCAGCATATCTATCTGCCAAACAGTAGAAGCAAGAACAGTGCAACTACATTTTAAGAACCAGTCAGTCATTTTAACACTGACAGACCAACACCTTACTCTTCACCTGCCCAAGGAACTTTAAATTTAATTTATTTTAGGGTTGAGAAGTCCTCAAGTTCTTCCACAAGTACTACTATTCTTCTGGCAATGGATCAGTCACCTGTAAGCAGACATTGTGGAATGACTGGCCACTGTGGAAGGGGTGTCAAATGGATCCATTGGTAGTTTTAAATATATCCCGACATACAGAATGCATCTACCCTGACCCTGGAGAGAACTGGGCCCTTTGTAATAGCAGTGTAATATCACAGCTAACATGAGATCAGTGTACAGCAGGGAAGGATTTCAAGCCCATGCATTTGAATCCATGCTCCTTTTTTATGAATAGTGGGAATGTCAATGAGGCGCAGAACTAAATCACCCATTAGAATTTATCTAGAACTAGATGTATCCTAACTGGCTTTCCCCCAGCATATGACGGTTGGGTCTCACAATGATAGCGCTAAAAAGGTCGGAGTTGTATTGCTCAATCTGAATATGACTATATAATTCCCTTGTTATGGAGTACCCCAGAGTTAACTAAGACAGACCAAAATTCTCTTTTCAAAGGACAGGCATTTGAGGATATTGAAATAACAAAATTTCCACATTCGAAGATCATGACAAAATTGCCACAAAATTGCCAAATGAGTTGTTAAGAAATAGATCACACCCTCAGTCTAATAAGCTCTAAATAAGACACCACATGAATCCAATCCACTCTTCTGAGCATTGGATGTGCTCCTACTCCTATGCCAGAGGTCCCAGACCTGTCACCAGCTCCAGTCTCAGATCCAGAACTCTCTTTGGCAAGAGTCTACCAATGTCAAAAGCAAATGTTGCTGATAATGAGGGCTTTTCTCCAGTTCCCCTTCTTAGACAACACTACTTACAGAGGATGGTGGGAATTTTGTGTCAGATTGAACAACTTTCAAGTTTTCCAACATGTTCTATATATAGAGTATTATGATGATTTCTATTTTATTATACCTATTCTGACCTATATCCACATTCACTAAATGCCAGATGATTGGATATCTCTCTGGAGTCTGCCCTATATTTGCTTTCTTTTGGATATATCTTCCTGCAGATTCTTCACCTTCTGAATACTGTAGTGATACCCCGCACTGCCAGGTGGCGCATGTGGCTCTAGCCATGAAGTCACTTTCAGATGTGACCTCATCAGAGCTTATCTTGAATGCTGATGTCAGATTCTGTTTTCCACTCCTCATTGATGTAGTCTGGAGCTCTATCTGTGCCTCGCTGGCTGATTCCTCAGCCTTTGACGGAAAATAAGTGAATAAATATCTTCAAATGGCCTAAGTCTTTTAGTCGTACAGTAAATACCACAAGAAAATGTCTCTTGGGACCCCCAGGATGACTGTATGTGGTGACTGGGTCGGTGTAGGACTGCAACTCTTGCACCTCCATGCATCTGAAGGCCATCTGTAAGTGGGAGGCCCAGATATTTATGGCTATGTCTTGCAAGGATACTGCAAAGCATGCTTCATTCTTCCAAGGATACCTTCCAGAGAAAGTGTTCATAAAAGGTCTTTCAACAAAAAACACACAGTCGGAGAAAGTCAAGGCTTTCCAGCAACCAGTTCTGGATCTTCTCAGGAACGCTCCAGATCCCATTCATTTGGGCCCTTCTTCTGTGCTCACGTTGAAGTCTAAGGCAATGCCACCAAAGGAATTGACTCTGGTGCCTGCCATGGACATGATAGGGGAAAGTATCATTCATGCAGTGAAAGAGATGGTCAAGGCTAATTGCAGTGATGAATGTATTTTGAACTCCTCTCTAGTACTCAAAGGTTCTCCTAGTTTGAGGAGAACTTTTTGCTGAATAGGCAACTCCACAGCCTCCTGATGGGTTGCCTATTAAGATCTCAGAAAGCTCAGGCCACCATAGTTAGGAATACTGCTTTGCTGGGATATGGTGCTCACCTTGTTACAAGATGGTCCTTGTTGAAGTACTGTCTACACATACATGTACTTGAGTTGAGGGCAGTCCATCTTGCCCCAAGGGCTTTTCTCCCATCCATCATATGGGCAGCATCCAAATTCTGTCAGACAATTCCACTGCCGCCCATTACATCCTCAAGCAGGACATGTGCAGGTTGTAGGCCTTACCTTGGGAGTCAATTTACCTGTGGATATGGGCTTGTTGACAGGGAGTCTTCTTAGGAGAGGCCCATCTCACATTCTCCCTCATTGTGAGAGCAGGTGCCCTCAGTCATTTCTTATTGAAGGACTGTGAGACAGAGCTGTACCCCAAAGTGACGGAGACCCAAATTTGGAGATTAGCTCTATTTGTGGATCTCTTTGCAGCAGTCTGGAACAGTACGTGCTCTCAGTGTTGTGCCATACACATCCTCAGAGGGTTCCCTGGGAAATGCCTTCAGATTCAGTTGGTCTCATGGCATGCTGTACACATTTTCACCAATCCTGCTATTGTGCAAGGATCTGCAAAAGGATGGCGCGCATCTGATTCTGATCAGTCCAGACAGCTCAAGGGCAATCAGGTGTACTGATCTGCTGGCACTCTTTCACTAAAGAAAAGGGTTTGCCCATATCACCCTACAAGACCTGGGCTGGGATACAACCAACATGTGGAATGGTCTAAACATGGGAACCAAATTGGTTATCGCTTTCCTATTGTGTTGAAACGTATTTATCATCAATTATTTTGAAGGAGGTGGACAGCGGGTGTTATTTGTTTAATTTCACAATAACTTTACACTGTTATATTGAAGACATCTGATTTCTGATACAGTAGGTGGGAATATGCTTGTGGGAGCAGTAGAGCAGGGCACCTGCTGTTTTGATGTTTGCAACACATTTTATTGAATAATTGTACTGCTGTGTATTCATTCTTAATGATTCTGTTATTATCTGTTTTGCCTTCCTACTTATCTCCTATCGGAGCTTACAGAACCTCTCTGGAATGCACTTCTGAGTTCAAAGAAGACCTTTATTGTTGTTAATTCTTCCCCACCCACAAGTTCTTGAGAGACGAATTAATAGATTTTAAGCACAAAGTAGTCACAGCAAAAGTAAAAAAGTATATCACAGTACTTCTCAGTTGCAATGTACACAGCAGATTATATTTACCTTTATATGATTATATTAGCAAAACATAAAAATTTAAATTCATCACCGTATGAGCAAGTAGGACCTATCTTCAGCTTTATCTTTCTGGGGTCTGCAAGTTGATGACTCCAGTCAACTGCGAGAAAGAGATTATCTACCCACACGGGAGACTGGCAACTGGCGCCTAGTTCCAGCCTGAAGTCAAGCAGATTCGAATCTAACTAACTGTAGCCCAGAGTCATCCTTACAAAAGCGTGCCCCCTCCTCTCAGACTCGGGAAAACTACGCAAGCCTTTGGAGACTGGCCAGATCTCCTAGACTTCTCCTCTTCCCAAGCCTGAGCAGAAAGGAAAACACCAAATGTACTCTCTCTTATCAGGTCTAGTCTGGTGTGAAGAAAACAGCTTGGTTCATCTTGTGGAAAAACACAGCTTGGAAGAATACAGACATCTGCGATGTTTCAACTGCAATGTCTAACTCCACGTTAAAGCCAATATGCAGCTAACCTAAATATCAAATGTAATGTCTAATATCATGTCAAAGCCAATAGGCAGCTGAGCTAAACAAAACATATAATGTGCTACTGGTGAACATTGAGCAACTAATATGCGCAGTGGTGAAACACAAAGTCATTGGTCAAACACAATTAATAGCATCACATTATCTCACTGTCAATATTGGTGTGATAAAATAAAGATATTTAATTTAGAAAAATCATCAATTTTGAATCATTCAAACATCCCAATTCGTGGCTTAAAGAAATGCTTACAGCATTTTATATAAAGAAAACAAGGTGCCATAGTTACTTCAAAGTTCAATTTTTCTTTAAATGAGTTTTGTGCATACAATTCATAAATATATATGTATATATATATATATATGTATATATATATATGTATATATATGTATGTATATATGTATGTATATATGTATGTATATGTATATATATATATATATATATATATATATATATATGTATATATGTATATATATAACAGAAATAAAGACTTTCAACATAACAAATACTTTCAAATTGTGGTGGTGTATATATTGTTTCACAGCCTAATCCCCTAGGAGGTAGCCCTTATGTGAGCAAGAGAATTTACTGAGGAAAAGTCTCTCAGATATTCTCTTTGAATTCTTTGTTTACACGGCCATTCACATCCTATTTTTTGATCATTAGGGTACTCCACATGAAAGGTCGACACCATTCAGACCCAAACATTCTTGGCCTCCCCAGGACCACCGAAAAACAAAAACAGTTTATAACTAGCCACTCAGCTAAGGACTTGTAACCACCAGACGTGGGTCTTCATTTATCCTCACAAGTGTTCTTCTTGAGCTAAATAAGCTGAGGGGCTTTGATCCACCATCTGAAGTAGTTGATTTAATTTTGACAGTTCAACGTCCTTCCACCAAATCAGTTTACACCAGGAAATAAACGTCAAGCAATGGGCTGAATAAAGAGAGGTAGTTTGAATATTGACAGGTTAGACAGTCTGATACAATTTTGTCTGTGTTATCTTTGGACCACGTTACTTATTGGCACTTTTGGCCTTCACTTATATACTTGATTAGCCCTCATTATTCAAATCACCCATTGTGATGCTTTTTCTAAAAGGGTTTTCACTTATGGGCAGCAGTATCTCAGTTTGCTTCCAATATTATTGATGCATGCTCTTTTCAAGAGACATCACAGATGCACTTTGAGACTCATGACCCTAGAGACTGTGTTTCCTACTGTCTTCACTTCTGTGCGTTACATCCATGAGTTAGATACCTTGTTAATTCGGCCTCTGTATACTACCTTTTTTTTTTCCTAATAAATGAGTGTTTAGGATATAAGCAACCTTTCTCCTAAAAGTGCTGTCACCATTCCATGTGGGCTAGTACCCATGTTCTCCTCTTTAGATAGATGTGGACAAGAAAAGAAGCTACATTGATTGGATCCACAGTGTGCCCTATGTTTCTAGACTGATAGAAATAAGAAGTATCTGGTGGATGATTGTGAAAAATTGGGCTGTTGGTTGATTGGGGTGTGAACCCTGGTCAAGTAGCCACAATCCCTTACAGGATGAACCACAAAAACTCACTAAATTAATCTGTGCTTAACCCTGGCTAGCTCAGCACAAAAATCAGTCAGGCTAAACTTAGAGGCAGTGTGTAATGTATTTATGCACTACACTAGTGGTTCCCAACCTTTTGACATCGGTGGACCCCTACTTTATAATTACAGGAACCCGGGGACCCCCACTGAATCATAATTCAAATCCGGGGACCGCCCACAGAGGCATTCCTGAAAGCTGGGGACCTAATCTTTTAATATTATTTAATTTACTAAGCAGTCACTGACCACCTGAGGAGGCTTCACGGACCCCCCAGGGGTCCCAGGACCACAGGTTGGGAACCACTGCACTACACAAAAAGCATCACAGTGAAATCACAATAAAAATCACAAACCAATTTAGAAAAATAGAGAAAATTTTAATAAATTATTTGAGACCACAACAATGAACATCTAATTGGTAGATCTAGAGTGCTGAATTTGTAAACCTTTGGGTTCAAAATAGGATGACCTCAGTTTTAGAAAATGGCCACCTGGGCACCTTTAGCACCACAACCAAGGGTCCGGGAGAGGAGGTAGACCTCCTGGGGGTACAAGACTCACTCAGGCTGGGTCCAGGTGTGCAGATTTAGAATGGTGGGAGCCTGTTATGTCCCTGTGGCTCAAAACAGGAGACTAGCTGAACTAGCCCTTGGAGTCACTTCTCCAGTCCTGGGTGTAGGTGGTGATGCAGGACTCTGCAGCAGGGCTGGACTTTGAAGGTTCCAAGCGGGCTCCAGGCAGTAAAGCAGTCCTTCCAGGTACAGCAGCAGTCTGGCAGAGTGCACAGCAGGTCAAAGCAGCAGGCAGTCCTCTGAGAGTTCTTCCACAGGTCCAGTAATGAATTGAGGAGCAGGTCTGAGAGTGCTCTTTTTATACCTGGTGCCCTGCTCCTAGAAGTTGGGAAAAGCTTCTAGAAGGGTTCTCTGAAGTTCCAGGAATTTCCTGCCTTCCTGACCTGGCTCCAAGCTGGCTGCACTGACAATACAGGGTTGTTAAGCCTACCATGTGGTGGCAGTGGCCAGCCTATTCAGTTTCAAGTGGGCTGTGATTAGTTTCAAGTCAGTTAATGGCCCATTCATGCTCAGCTGATCTGCCAATTGTGTGACTGGGTGTAACTGACAGTTGGGACTTTGGGAATTCACCCCAGTCAGTCATGTGACCTAAGGCAGGTTACAGGCACAGAGGGCTAAGGGCTGGAAAATGTTAACTTTTTAAAAGTGGCATTTTCAAACTTGTAATGATAAACCCTCTTTAATGGTAAAGTCCAATGTATCATCATAAGTTCATAGGCACCAAACATTGCATATCTATCACCTCTGGCTTTGGAATTCCAACGTATTAATTATAATAAGGAATCTTCAATGTTACTGTATGGGAGGGGTAGGCCTCTCAGTAGAGAGAAGACTAATTTGGGAGTTTTCCCTTACTAGGATATGTAAAACTAAAAGGTACATGTCTTACCTTTTAATTACAAAGAACCCTACCTTATGGGATACTTAGGGTCTACCTTAGGGGGTGACTTGTATGTAGTAAAAGGGGAGTTTAAGGCTTGGCAAGGGGGTTTTAAATGCCAAGTTGACATGACAGTGGGACACTGCCTTCAGGCTGTAATGAAAGGCCTAAGACATGTTTTAAGGTGCCACGTAAGTGGGTGCCACAGTAAGTGCCTCATGCACTCTAGTGGCATTTAAATTACAGGCCCTCGGTATATGGTATACCAATCTACAAGGCCAGTCAAGTATATGCCAATCAAACCATGCCAGTCAAACCATGTTTAGGGGAGTGAGTACATGCACTTTGTGCACTTTACCACTGCTAACCAATGCTAGAGTCCAAAGGCCAACAGAGCAAAAATCCAGACAAAATGGAGGCAAGCAGGCAAAAGGTTTGGGGGAAAACCACCGTAGGTTTAACAATGATCAACTGTTTGATGGTTTACGTGGAGCGATGATAGGAAGCGGACCTTGTTCGAGTGGATTGCTCCCTGGCCAAACATGATCCCCCAGACGGCCTGTGGGCTTATTCAATCAAAGCAAAAGCTGCAATTACTTCTTTACCTTAGAGTAGTCTGGTACTAGATATCTGCCAGTTAGTCATCCGAGTATCTGTTCAAACTTTCACCAGATACTACTAAATTGATTAACAATTCCACAGACAGGGTGATTTTGCCTACTTGGTCATACAGGACTTCCTGGTGTAAAATCCACTACCTAGATTCACCACAACGGATGAGCATTGCTTGGTATCAGTTGACAGGGTGAGAAATCTGTGGTTCGAAATGTCCATGACAAGAATAATTTATTTTGGTAACACTTTTTCTGATGTATTTTCTATGTGCCCACTGATTCCTCTTTGCCAGCCTGCATCCCTCATTCTGTGAGGTGGAATTTTGGGTATCAGTAAGGTCCCACGTTAGCAGCCACACTGGCAGTGAAAGATCAATCCTGGCAGCTACTTTCCTAGTCCTTGGGTGTGGAATTTCTAATGATTTAATTGACGTCATTGTACAATGGTGATAATCCTGCCTCCAGACGTGACAACACAGAACTGCAAAAAGGTTGAGTCACTACTGAGCTCAATTGCAGCCCCTGTCAGTTAGCAGGAGTTTCTGGATCCATTTTGGTGCTAAGCTAGATTCACAAAGCAATGAATCTGTGGCTAGATAGAATATACACCTTGAACAGTGTCACTAAAGGTAAGTTACTAATTTGTTACACCAGTGAGGTTTCTACTTTGTTGGAGAATCTCTCACGTGTGTAGTCACATGTTGCTTTATCTAAGTGATCACTTTTCAGGTCTGGCAGGGCCGATCCAGTTTTGCAATGGATTTTGTCACCAATTCTTTAAAATCGATACAGAGTGAGCTTTGGCACCACTCAGGCTTGGCTGTCTACTGTATTATTCTGCCTCTTGTGGTATGCTTCAAATGCCTTGCATTAGATACTGTGATTCATCACTAGTCACATGCCTTCTCTTTTAAATGAATTGTAAGCAGAAAGAAATGTTTTTTCCACTGTGGTATGCTTTTCTAATGTTTTAGTCAAGACTCAAAATGCAAGCCAGACCTATTGGCTTTGTCAACGCTTATTCACTTTGGTTGCGATGGCGGTCCATTTGTCTAATGATGCAATAAAATCGAAATCTTTACAGTCTGTCTGCAGTGAGAAGTGGAGGGGACATTCTTTGCATTTCATTGCGACACGGCGTTTGTGGTTAATGTTTAACTGTAAAAAAAAGTTAAATGAGGTGCAAGTACTACATGTCAGCTCTACATGATATTTGTATGTTTTTATTAATCTTAACATTTAGAAAATAGCAAGGGTTCTTGAAAGTATTAGGGCACGTAGAGTGCTTATTAAACAGTTTAGGCCACACGTGAAAACTAGGACACCCCCGCCCTCCCCCTCACCACCACCACCACGGTGCCATCAGAAATTCAAAAGCCTACAGGGCAAAACATCTTCACACGAACAAAGTCGTGAGTCCCTTGAAGGATCTTCAACATATATAGGCTGCTGTGTGGGAATGTCACTGTTCCCTGCTGCTAACGTTCGCTTGGCATTTGAACTGAATTCCTACCATTCCACCATGGTCAAGAACAGGTCACCTGTTGAAATCCATCTACTTTTATTTTAGCCACTAAACTTTCTCTTACATAGGGAATTCCTGGATTCCACCTCCCTGGCTCCAAAACAAAAACAAAGTCTGAAAAGGAAACGAGCCTTTGAGATCTCCCATGTAGAAAATTGTGTTGAATGCGCCCATGTGTTGACCCGTGACATGTAAAGCTTGACCTCTCCCTCAGACACTGTTGTCAGAGCTGCAGCCATTACCATGCAGGCCCTCTCAGGCGTCACCGTTCCAGAGTGTCACCAAACACACCTGTTTCAGGGTGGCCGGCACGAGGCGTGTTTCGGAGACCTCAGTCCACCCTCAAACGGTGGTTGTATGTTGTTCATGGCAGTGGGCTAGCATACAAAAAAGAATAGGGACGTGCATACGTGACCCATGGATATTAATTTTTCAATTTTGTTTTTCTTTTTCCACTGTGCTTGGTTCTTCGGCGTGGCTGGTCTCTGCTCTTTTCCTATAGAATGGAGGTAAGCACACTTCGCTTTCTTTCTCTCGGTTGTCGTGATGCATGCTGGGTATGAGGAAAACGTTCTTTGTTAATACTCGTGACCACCGGTCTCGCCACTTTGGAGCACTATTAAAATGCAAGCAGCCATGCCATAATGGGGCATTCGTTTTTATTAACACTACTTTGATATATTATCGGACCTCTACAAAGCATCTAATCGTCTGTTGTTTCCTACAAATTCCAGATAACTTGCTATCCTGACTTTATAAATGATCCATGCGCATTTGTACTACATACAAGCATTGTTTTATTGGTATTTTCTCTGTCTGCCTTTCAACATTTTGTTATAATCCTCTATAAATAAAGACAGATATGCCACTCTCTTGTATTGGACATTGGCTAAATAAGACCGACCATCATGCACACTCGACTGAATAGGACTTGATTAGGACTTGATTATGTGGGTAGTAGTTCAGAAGTCCCAAGACTTTTATCTTTCTGTACATTTATATACTTTTCAGAAGACCCAAGGCTTTTATCTGTCTATACAAGCATATACTTTTAAAAAACGTTTAACTTCTCTGAATATTGATACATTATTTGAGGTGGAGCTGTTGCACTTGCTAGTGAAGGTCTTGGGTATGAGAGAAATTACAAACACCTACTGTTTCAACTACAAACACAGCTGTAGCTGGATTTGCTGAAAGATGGGTGGCGATCTGATGCGCTGCCCTAGACTGCACCGAGTCACTGCTCATAATTCACACCCATCACATTAAAATTGGGCCTGCGAGGTAGTCCTGCAATATTACTGCTCCACATAAATATGCTATGTCTCTCAGAGGTTTATAAAATGCACCAGGTGCCATTCAAATGTATGCCATGACAGATAGTTTGTCGTCATTATTTACTCTCTACAATATAAAAACCTAACTTCACCGATTTTACTACCTCCCCCCCCCCCCAATATCATGATGGAAGAATGTAAAGGAACAAAATATCGAAAGATCAGTAAGGAAGAATACATTTACTATTTTTAGATACATAAATGTGGAGTTAGAAATAGAAAATCTAGACTTACTTACCCAGCAATGTTTTTTGTTTTTCCTCTATACTGTGTCCTACCGATATTCTTGGGGCAATATTGAGGGTGAACACGATTCCGCCTGGATCAGGGAGAGCTGCTTATGCCTTAACGGCTCCAAAGCAAAAGCTATGGCCTGGGAGGCACATCAGTGAAGATGGTACCATTTTGTTGACCTGTAAACCTGGATAACAGCCAGGTTTTCAAAAAGTTAAGAACCTGTCCATATTTTTTTTAAATTGGACCTCATATTCTCCATCCAAACCAGCCTAGCGGTCAATGGGGCCTACTTCTGCTTTTCCCTGTTATGATAGTCGTCCCTGGGCCTACAGCCATTCCCTGAGTGAGGTCAACAGAATGTTCGATTTGGCAAATGATACAGTATTTGATGGAGGAGCAGCTGGGTTTTTTCAAATCCAGTAATTCTTTAGCTCTTGTTTAATTTCCATCAATATATTTTTTTTCTTAAGCTAAAAGATGAAACTTGAACAAACAACTGACTGATTTACCTGGTATTCGGCATTTTCAAATGAGTGGAGCCAGTGCGTTTTATTAATAACCCTTTCTGATAGGGCCTGTTTTGGGGGCATTGCAAAAAGTGCGTTCACTTGTTACATGCCGAATAACGAAGGGGCAAACAATCATTTGCCCCACGTAGGAATACCAGTTTGACACAATTAGAGAAATGTATGTTTGGCGAGTTTGCAAGTCACATGGCTCCTAAATCTCTTACCACCTACCAACATTCCAAGCTGACACAGTAGGCAAGCACTTTATTTAATATGCATAATATCATATACTCAACTTTTGGTTTACTGTTGCATAACTATTGCTTGCTTAGGAGTTTTTGGCTATAGTGCTCCCTTCTGAGGGTGGACAGAGCAGGATGAGACAGTTGGTGATTTTTGGTGCTTGTACCAGACATCCACCTGCTTCGAAAGGGCAGTGCTGGGGTGCAGCTGAGAGTGTGTATCCCCATCATCTTACATTTTCCAATTGCATCCTTTGGATTTTAATGAAATTCCTTTGAGTTTGTGGTATTGATTGTAAAGATGATGTATTGGCTCACCATAGAGATTCTAGCTAACAATACATGTTTTTCAACAGGCTATACAAAGGAGAGGCCGGATACTGCAGCACTTACAGAGGAGAGGTGTGCAGCTCAGTCTTAATGAGCGACACACTTGTCTTCTTCAACTCTTCCAGTGCTGACCCCGAGGAAACCCAGGAGCTGCTAGCCCAGTCTGCTTGGACAGAGCTGAAATCAGTGAGTTCCTTCTGTCGCCCAGCAGCAGAGTCTCTACTCTGTAACTACATCTTTCAAGAGTGCAACCCCGCAGGAGATGGACCAACGGCAAAACCTTTGTGCAGGTAACTTCTTACATTCCAGGTGTTATTTCATCAGAAAATAGACCTTATAATCGTTTTGGGGCATCATTTACAGTGTGGCAGTGTAAGAGCCCTGCTGTAAATTGGTGAGCATCTGCGGCATTTCTAGATGTGCAGCATCACCTGGTTCTGCTGGTTATGCTTATGATTTATGGCCCATCTGCCACAGAGCATCGTTCAATGTACTTCAAAAGGTTAGCCATGTTCAGGATGGTCATTCCAAGTTACATTTTTGCAGGCAAGTAGGGACAATGTAACACAAATGGGTGTCCAATGGCACTGAAGTGGACACCTTGACCCATCTGCCTTGGCAGGCTCCTCCATGGGAACAGTGACCCCCCATAGTCACAAACACTTCTGAGTTGACAATTTCAGTTTTCTACGCTGCATAAATATCTTTTTTTTTCTGTTCAAAAATGATTTATTGAATAAAACAGTTAGAGTAGAATGCAATGCAACTATGATGATCATTAACATTGACAGTACAGTGGGAGATTGCTATGTTATACTCCTTTGCATCTTCTTCTAATATGTAATTTCATATTAAGGAAGAATTGTACTTTAACAGTACGTATGGTAAAAATACAGCATTTTTATAAATTGTAAAAGAAATATAGATGGGAAGAAAGAAGAGAGGAAGATATGGAGTGGCAGAGGGAGAAGGAACATAGCTTTATAATAGAGAAATGTGAAGTTAAATACAACAAATCCAAATAAATCGTTCAACAATAATAGAATAAAAAGGAAGTTTGAGCATCACTTTGCAGCTATAGAAGTAACATGTCATCTAGATAGAAAAAAGCAAAATGGCACCCAAAACAGATCACTTTTGATTATTTGTTGAATAGGATGCACATTTTGTTGAGTGCAATGTATATTTGCTGTATTTAGTTGCTGATTAGAACCTAAGATATTCCTCCATCTTATGAAGGGAATCTTGGTAGTATCTTCCCAGCTAGACGTGATGATTTGTAATGCGATGGCAATTAGTAAGTGAACAAATTTGCCTATCAGGAGATTGTTGTGCCAAATATGAAATGAACCTCGCAGAAAAATTGATATGTTATCACAAGAAAAAGCGATTGAATATGTGTGTGTGTATGTATATGTATATATATATATATATATATATATATATATATATATATATATATATATATATATATATAATATCTTCTCTCAAATTTGTAACCAAAATAGACAAACTTTAGGATATTCAAGAAACCTATGCATTAGGTCACTGTTCTCAACATTACAAGACCAGCATTTATTATCAGTGGAAAGGTTTTACTTAAAAAATGATATAGGGATGAGAAACAATCTATTATAAAAGAAATACAAAGCTCTAGTGGTACTCGCAGAACGAGATGTGAAGTGAATTTTAGACCACAAGTTCAATCAAGCAAGCTTTATTTGGCCAGTTAGTAAACCATCAAAGCATACACATAAAACCATGAAAATTAATCAATTCAACATACATAAATGAATTCAGATAAACAGGTTTTCAAAAGAGATTTTCATACTGCTTCACCAAACCAATTCGTACATCCCGCAATCACTTTACAGCTGTGGTCAAAAACAAATTTATTCTACACCAGGCAGCCACCAAATATCTACTAACAGCAAGGACAATTACATTGGAGGTGTCACATTTCAAAATCCTGAGGGCAATTTTATAGTGCCTGACTCCAAGGTTTACACATAGTGGATGTATCCACTTGTGCCGAGAAAGAACATATGCTGGACAAAATAACAAAATATGTTCATCAGTCTCAGAGGCTAAATTACGAGCAGGACACAAATTAGACACTGAGCCATTTCCCCAGCGGTTCATAAGGGGCTTCAGTGGTAAGCAGCCATACAGAAAACGTACATAAAGGGTGTTAGCAAAGGGTAAAGAGATAAAATCCAAAAAAGGATCGAAATAAGGAGTCAATTTAAACTCAAGGAACGGACTGGAAAGGTGCCCATTGGAAACACTAGAACCATAACTATCACAGACTTGTGCCCAATAGCAAGATTTCAAATTATTAACCTGTGATTTACTGATATTATTATTGAAGTAGATCTGGAGCCCAAGCTTCTGTAGCCAAAAGGAGACAAATTTCAGCCATGGGACTGTCGATGCATTTTGTCTGGTCAATAGGTCCCTGCGAGAGTCTCTGGGCTACGCATGAGCTTTGTGAAAACAGAGACGAACCCAATATACCAATGGGTTCAGGGCTACCAAATCGGGAATCCGGTTTAAGTCTAGGTCAAAGTAAATTGGGATCAGAGGGGTACTTACTGGACATGCAAGCAAAGATCTAGCGAAAGTATTTTCTGCTACAGTAAGTCTTTGAACATTACAATACATCCACACTTCCGCTCTAAAGGTAGCTGCACTCTGCACTTTGCTTGATAGACCTCAAGAGCAGGGGAAACCAACCTCAAACTAGTGCCCCTGCAAAAGCGCAGAATAGCGTTGACCTATGCTGGATAAGAAAGGAGCTTTTGAGGAGTTGGTTTTCCCAACGAAATCTGTTGGGAACTGTGATACCTAGGTAGTCTTTAGAATGGACTCTTTCGAAAGGTACATTATCCACTGTAATTGTACAATTCTTAACTGTCCCAGAACTGAAAATCATAAACTTTGTTTCAAAAACATTTAAATCCAAATCTCTTGAGTTGCAAAACATCAAAAACCTATGTAGAAGGGTTTGGAGACCCATAGGAGTCTTGGAAATCAAGAGAGAATCATCTTCAAAAAGCAGTGTGGTAATCTTTTTGTTGTTTAAGGTTGGCACATCGTTCTGGCATGCAAGCAATAGTTAGACTGTCTCATTTATATAGAGGGTAAACAAGGTAGGTGCCAGAAAGCTTCCTTGCCTAACGCCTCGTTGGATGGAAATGCCATCACTTAGTTCCTCTTGACTGCCCCCACCAAACCTGAGCGTAAGTGCCCTTGTGCAGCCATGCTGTTAAGCAGACCGACTTTCTTAGAATAGCCCTATTACACAAGGCTTCTCACAGTTTTCTTTGGGAACCAAATCAAATACATCCCTTAAATCAACAAAAGCCACATACTATTTCTGTTTGACAAGCAATACATGCTTCCAAGAAAGAAGGGCCTGGAGAAATACTTCATCAGATGTACTAATCTTTGGTCTAAAACCAGCTTGAAGGGAGGACACTGCACAATTGATTTCAACTCATAACATTCTGTCGAGAACCTCAATCAATCACAGATTTGCAAAGCGTGGCTAATCACCCATAGGGTCTCAAGCCGCTGAATGTAGGTGTGCTGCTCAGTCGAAGAGCCTGGTCTTGAGCTCCTTCCTGAACTGCTTCAGTAATGCTATCTGCCTGAGCTTGAGGGGAAGTATGTTCCATGTCCGGGTTGCTAGGTAAGAGAAGGATCTTCCTCCTGTTGTACTTTTCCGGATCTTGGGGATGGCTGCAAGGGCGAGCTGTGAGGAACGGAGACTTCTGTTGGGTACGTAGAAGGTGAGGTGGTGGTTGAGTTATGCTGGTCCTATGTTGTGTAGTGCCTTGAGGGTGTGGATCAGGAGTTTGTATGTGATGCACTTCCTACACTGGGAGCCAGTGTAGGACTCTGAGGTGGGAGGAGATACGGCTGTGATGTGGGATGTCTAGGATGAGTCCGGCTGCTGCTTTCTGGATTCTTTGTAGTCTAGATTGAAGTTTCTTGGTGGTGCTGGCATAAAGTGCATTGCTGTAGTCTAGTTTGCTGGTGATGACTGTGTGAGTGACTGTCTTCCTTGTGTCAGAGAGAATCAATTTGAATATCTTTCGTAGGAGACGGAGGGTGTGGAAGCTTAATGAGGAGAAGGCGTTAACTTGGCGCGTCTTCGATAGAGACGAGTCCAGGATGATGCCCAGGTTACGTGCATGGTCAATGGGGGTGGGGACGTTACCCAGAGCAGTGGGCCACCAGGAGTTGGTCCAGGCAGAAGGGGTGGAACCCATAACGAGGATCTCTGTCTTGTCTGAGCTGAGTTTGAGGCAGCTGGCCTCCATCCAGGCGGCGACTGCTCTTATCCCATTGTGAAAATTCTTCTTGGCATGCGTAGAATCCTCAGATAGGGGGAGGATAAGCTGGGTGCCGTCAGTGTAGGAGACTGTTTAGCTTGTGTTGTTTGGTGATCTTAGCGAGCAGGGCTATGTAGACGTTGAAAAGCATCAGGTTGAGTGAGGATCCTTGGGTCACTCCGCAGCAAGTGTTTTTAGGTTCTGATGTGAACGATGGTAGTCTGACCCTCAGCGTATTTCCGATGAGGAAGGACCTGATGCAGTTTAAGGCTTTGTCTCGAATGCCAGCGTTGGGCTGTCTGTTGCAGAGAGTGGCGTAGGAGATGGTGTCAAATGCAGCAGAGAGGCCAAGGAGGATGAGTGCCGCTGTGACTCCACTGTCCAGTATGAAGCGTATGTCGTCATGGCTGCTAAGAGTGCAGTTTTGGTGCTGTTGTTGCTTCTGAATCCAGACTGGGAAGGGTGTAGGATACGGTATGTCTCAAGGAACTCAGTGAGTTGCTGGTGACGGCTTTCTCTGTTACCTTGGCAGGGAAAGGGAGCAGAGAGTTGGGTCTGAGGTTCTTCAGCTCTCTATGGTCGGCGGTGGGTTTCTTGGGTAGCAGGCTGATTTCGGCATGTTTTCAGTCTGAGGGGGAATGTGGCGGTCTTGAAGGATAGGTTAATGCAGTGTTCTGCAAAGTCGTTCCTGGAGAGCTGGGGCCATGCCAGATTTTTAGCATATCCACATTTAGAAAAATGTAGATTTCTGAAACATCTTTTTTCTAAATGTGGATATGCTAAAAATCTGGCATGGACCCGGCTCTCCAGGACTGACTTTGCAGAACCCTGGGTTAATGGTTTGGCAGAGCTCCGGTGCTATAGTGGAGCTGGCCAGGTTGAGGATGTGATGAGGGCATGGGTCCAAGTGGATGGAGTTCATCAGTCTTTGGGTGTCCTCTATAGTGATGGAGGTCCAGGAGTTAAGTATCTGGTGGGGTGCAAGGTCCGTTTTGGTCAGCGGTGCTGGCAGGCTTTGACTCCTGAAGCCTTCATAGATGTCATGGATCTTACGGTGAAAGAAGGTGGTGAGTTTGTTGCAGAGGTCTTGGGGGGAGGGCTGGATGAGGTGTCTGCCTTGGGGTTCGTGAACTCTTTGATGATTGTGAAGAGCTCTTTGCTGGTGTGAGAGCTGGCATTGAGGCGTGCTTGAAAGGTGGCTTTTTTGGCGGCTCTGATGTTCTGCTGGTGCCTGGTGACTGCATCTTCAGTGGAGTCTCTGTTTCTGTTCCAATTGTCTGCAGGCATGCTTGGATTCCTGTTGGTCTGGCGTAAACCACTTTGGTGTTTTGCTCCCTTGAGTCCCTGGTGATTTCCTCAGGGGGCCTTATTTGTCAGCGCAATTTGATAGCCAGCAGTGTAGGTTGCTTGCAGCTTCATTAGCTTCAGCTGTGTCCAGTGGGAGGGAGTGGTTGAGAGCTTTGGTGAGCTGTGCTTCCATGACTTTGCCCCAGTATCTGCTGGAGGGACGGGGGTGTGGTGTCGTGCATTGGTTTTTTTTGTAGGTAAAGTAGGCGTTCTTATGACTGGTTCAGTGGTGTTTGGAGGTGTGGGAGGTGGTGATTTCCCCCTGCTGAGAAAACAGGGTCGAGAATGTGACCGGCTCCGTGGGTGCGAACATTGACGAGTTGTTTGAGGCCGAAAGTTGTGAGGTAGTCCAGGAGGTTTGAGGTGTTGCGGTATCAAGGTTGAAATTGAGGTCACCAAGTAGGATGTAGTCGGAGGAGGTGAGTGCTTGGTGGGTGATGAGGTTGGCGATGTCTTTGCAGAACTGGGGTCGGGGTCCAGTTGGCCTGGTGATGAGGGTGCATTGTAGGGAGGTGTTTGGGTTGGTCTGGATCTGGAAGTGTAGGTGCTCGTGCGTTGACCGAGACTGCGACTCAATGGTGGTAGTCAGGCGGAGGTTGTTTTTGTAGATTATGGCAATGCCTCCTCCAGGCCGATTGGCTCTGTCCTCGTGGAGGATTTTGTAGTTGTCCAGGATGGCTGTGGCGAAGTCTGGGGCAGCGGTGAGGGTGATCCAAGTCTCCCTGAGGAAGGCAATGTCTGTGGCCGTTGAGTCGAGGAGGTCCGAGACTTCTACCACATTCTTGACGAGGGAGTGTCTGTTTAGGAGTATGCACTTGAGGTGGCAGTCTGAACTTGGTGTGGGATCATGGGGTAGTAATTGCAGGGTACTGCATGGGTGTTCCTGGGGTCGGCTTGGTGGCAAGCTGATGATCTTCCCTGGTTGAGGGGGCATAGAGTGCTGGCATCGAACTGGCGGAGGGGGTGATAACCAGGGTCCGTGGTGCTGGGCACGGTCGAGGCACAGACAGGCGTAGACCGGCTTGCCTTTGGCACACCCTCGGTGCACTGCAGCCGCTATTGGGAAGGGGAAAGGGGGGGGGGGGTCCGTCAGCTGGGAGGCGGGAGGGTGGAAAAAAGCACTTCGCAAGAGGGGAAGTAGGCAGAGCCACAGGGACAGCAGCGGCATAGGGAAAAAACACAGAAAAACAGAAAGAAAAGAGCCAGAAGTGAAAAAATAGAGTAAACGCAGAAGTAAAAAAGGTAGGAGCAAAGAGAAGATGCGTACGTTCAGATGGCCACTAGGCCACCAGGGATGAGGCACAGGAGGGTGCCTGCGGGTGGAGGTGGGCCTCAAACTGAGAGTCTGACGGGCTCTCAGGTCATCCCACGCAAAGGCAGCAGCAGCCGGAGGAGCTGCACTGGGAGGACAGCCGATGCTGACTAGGAGGTCAGAGGAGTCGCCTACCTAGCAAAAACATTTTGTAGATTGTAGATAAGGCTGATTGGCCTGTAGTTTGAGGGGTTACTCGGGTCGCCCTTTTTGTGTACAGCAGGCCTAAAAAAAAATCTACTCACCCACTCGCTATGGCGAGTCAATTTTTATCAGGCCAAGCTATTTTTAGGACCTACTATCCCCTTCTGGCGTTCTGCTCAGTCAGAAAGTGAAAAACATGCCTTTAAATCTTCTTCTTGTCACATATGGTCTGTGTTCAGACACAGAGGTCAAAAGTCAGTTTGTCTTTTTTCATTCTGACTACAAAGTTCCAGGATTTTGTAGGGTGACCTGTCTGATTTGCTGTAAAAAAGTGTGAAATGAAAGGCTGTGTGGGTTTTTTCCTAACACACAGCATTTAAATAACTAAGTCAAATGTACAAAGATTTCAAAATACATGTCAGTAGCTATGAAAGACCATTTTTTGTTTTTCACTGTGATGAAAAAATATTTTAATAGGATGAAAACAAATCAGAACACTTTACTTGGTTATGTGCAAATGATAAATATGTTTTCTGAAAGAGTTTTCACAGACTATTAATACACTACATAGTTTTAGCAGTAAAGCTGCAAGTTAGTGGGAAGGTTTGTGAACATTTCATGGAAATGTACCATCTATAAATGTGTGCTACTACATCATGCTTTAGTAATATATTTATCAAAAGTGAGTGTTTAAACAAACTGGGAAATACTTCTGCCTTGATGGCAAGGCTTTTAAGAAACTAAGACAAGTCACAGATCATGTGTATCCTACGCGTGGGCTAGATTCTTACAATACATGGAGCAATGTTTAGTCTATTTAATTAAACAAAGAGGTTTTTTGTGCAGCAGAAATGCTTAACTCGCATATTTGAAGGTGCTCTCATATGTGAGAATGAAGGAAAAGGCAACTCTGTTACATAATAGGATCACAGCATTTGAGACCCGTTTATGGGTCCCTTACATTACATTTAGGTCAAGTAGATTATTCAAGTTACTAGACCTGATGGTCCAGTAACAGTTTTATGATTTTTCGGGGACTGCACAGGTATAATTTCAGCCCTTCTCCAGGTGTCAGGAATTGTACCACCAGCAGCTACAGCATTAGAGATCAGATTAATGTAACTGACCCAAATCAGGGACACAGATTTATACAGATCTCTGAGAATTTTGTCAGGGCTAGATGCTTTGGTTGGTTTTAGCAATGCTATAGATTTGTTGGTTTCTTCTAGGGAAACGTGCACTAAGTCCCTAGTATCTCCTGCTTCTACCATCTCATCTTTTCCTATAGGATCTGTTGAGTTCATAAGGGTAGGGAATGAGTCAGCACTGTGGTTGACGCCACGTGAAGCATATACGTTGGTAAAATGGGTAACCCAACTCTCTGGTTGTATATGATGTGATAAGATCTTGCATTATCACAGTTGCTATAGAAGAGAATCTTCCCGAAAGACCCATTGTCATCCTGATTTATTGCCTTAAGCAGGTCCTGCCATATATTATTCTCCCAAATCCTCTTGGCCTGGGCAAGAGCGCTTCTATACTTCACTATAACCTCTCTTATCTCAACTTACTAATAGTTCCTGACAGCTGTTTTCAAAAGCAATTTGGCCGTGGAGCAACTTGCAATATCCCATTTCTTCTTATTTGCTACAGCTGGCTGTCTAGAATGTACCCTTCTGTAGAAAATACCTTGTAATTGAGAGAAAAATGACCTGTGAATAGTAAGAATCGGAATATCTAAAGTAGCGGTAATAGTTTCAATCTTACACCAGTTTGCAGTGTGATATCAAGGTTACAGGTACGCAATTAAAAATCAATAAGGTTATTATCTAACAAATTATCGTTGAGTAGGAGGGAAATAAAGTCATGGCCAGACCCTTCTCGGCTATATCTTCTTTCATATTTGTTGTCAAATCTAATCAATGAAAGGCAATTCCACTTTGTTGTCAGCCAGTGTATAACCTTATTGATCAAAGAATCATGCTTTCATGAGACCCCAGAAGTAATTTAGGCACTTTAATTATATAAAGAGTTCTTCCAGAGTTTCCAACAGCTTGTGAGTGCAGATTGGGGTCTGATTATCCTTCGACATATCTGCAAGGTTGAAATTCAAGTTTATATAATGGAGCATTGCGAGACCCAAAAGTTGAATTACACGAATGATCCAGTTTACGATCCCCCACTGAAGAAATAGTGCATTGGAGCTTTAGATTAAATGACCCTTGAGGGACAGCACCTCAAGGCTGAGATTGAGGTGCTCTAGGTTCGGTTCATTGGTGCCCACTTACTGAAATGCTTCTGGTAGCCAAGCTGTAAGAATAAGTGGTTTTACTAAAAATAGTATTCCCTGAAGGTAGTGCACAAAAGGACTGCTAAGATTATCTAATCCAATAGGAACTATACCCATACTGCAAGTTCTTGGATGAGTCTCTAGTTTACCTGCACAAGAACACTTGCACCTGCTTGATTTGCCCTGACTCTCAGTAATTTTCCCAAGAAGTGAAATTAATAGTGTTTTAATATCATCCAGCTTTTGATGCAATGATGACAGATCAACATTTGATGGGGCATCCGCAAGTTTATTTCAAGCTCTTTAGTGCTTAAAAGCTCATACGGGGCAGGTAATTCATCAGGAGTTATAGAAGTCGTCTCCGATATCTCTAATGGCCCAAATCTGTTGGAGCAAGGAATACTCTGCATTATGTTACTCACAGGGCAAAGAGGGTATCTAGAAGTCTCTGTATCATTTACAATGCCTTCTTCATTAATATATTGAAAAACTGTTTGTTCTGGAGAGCCCTGAGACCCTAAAAAGTTTAACATCATTGGTGGTTGATGGTTTATCCAACACTGGATTTCTAATGAAAGACATGTCTTTTCTCACAGGCAATTCCTTTTTCCTGACAACTGCAGGTTCTTTATTTGATTTAAGCCCATTAGTAGTGCTAGATATTGAAGCATTCTCATTAAGAATTGCCTCAACCTCTTCAATTAAACTATCATTATCCTTTAGAGTGCTGTTAGAACTTTAAGCAGATTAGTCAATTTTACCTTTAACAGGATTCCTCAAATATATATCGTTTTTTAACACCGCTTGAAGGCATAGAAACTTCTGTGGCCTTCCGCTTGCCCATTATAGTAAAATTCCACAAATACAAGTTTAAAAATGAGAGTGGATCAGATGCCAAGAAACAGCCATACAGAGTAAGTAGATAGAAGCGTCTCGATCAGGTTACTGCTAGTGGTACCATAGCTCACTTCGAAGAGTGGTGGCCAACCCCAGCCTCTTCCAGGCGATGACAGGCAAAGATGAGCCTGTCTTGGCCCAGGCACATCCTAAGCGCATCCCTTACATTGGGATGCTTGGCAGGGATTTAAACTCCAGAGGCTCCTCCCACCTCTGGTACACTGGGGACATAGTCCCACACAGTGTTAGCAGCAAAGTACCAGCAAGGTTGGCCAGGAATCGCTGTAAGACTAAATGGAGCCATGCTGCTGGATGCTTGGCGGGGATTTAAACTCCAGGGGCTCCTCCCATCTCCTCTCACCTAAGGTACACTAAGGGACATAGTCCCACCCCAGTGTTAGCAGCAAAGGACCAGCAAGTGTGGCCAGAAATCATAAGATTAAATGGACCCTAACTTATTCCATATGTGGATTGAAAAAAATGTTGAATTTCCCACTGTAATCCAACATTTGTCTTTGGTCTATTGACTTGAACAGTATCTAGGTTCTTGTGAATGTAGGAAGCTCTCAATTCCGTAGAAAAAGTAAGATTTGATGGAGTAGTTTGATGTGATTGATCAAGAGATTGGCAAGAGTAGGTGGGTTGTGTCACTATAACTTTGAGTTCCTAATACATAGAAACATCAGATGAGGGCAAGTTAGGCATTTTTTGAAGGTTGAAAAATGGGAGTAACCTTGCATCTGAAAAAAGCTGAAACTGATGATGCCCTTTGGTATCCAATCTTTCCAAAAGAATACTCGGTTTTATATTTTATTATTTTTGTTTTACCCAACAGTAGAAAGACTAAAACTTTCAAGATTTGTGTAGTTTTGTGTAAGAAAGGGATTGGCTAAAGAAACAGAGTAGAATAAGGGAAGAGAATGATTTGGGGAGTTGAGCTATATACTATATCTCTAGTGGAAAATGGTATGATTTTGGAGTACTGTAGCCTGTGCCAAATAGCCTGTTTGGGGTACAGTTGTCTGAAAAATAATAAGTCCACATCGGTTTATGGGTAAAGGTTGAATGATATTTAGGGAAATTGGAAAAGTTAACTCCTCTTGAAATTTTAGATTGTTGAAGCCTATATAGTGATATACATGCTTTTTTTCTTATTTCATAAAAACTTTATCAACATGCTATTTATCGATTCAAAAAACGATAATGAAGGAGTTTAACCAGGAGCATAAAAAGATGAAAATTAATAATTGGAAACATCATAATTTTGATGGTGTCCAACCTTCCCCACCATAATTAAAATAAGGGTATCCATATTTCAGTAGTATGTTTGTTTTACTGTATCAATAGTAATAGAATTAGTGTCATGTATTGAGTTAGAGTATAGGCTAACTAGACATTTAGGGCCTCATGACAAGTGTGGCGCTCCGAGGACCGCCACACTTGAGTTGACGGTCGGACTGCTGCACTCCAGGCGGTCTTACCTCCCATTTACAACCCTGGAGGGCTGACCTGCCAGGGGACGACCCCCCCTCCGGGAACATGGTTCCTGATGGCATGACGGTGCTCAGAGTTCTCCTCAGCCAGAGCGGTACTGAACTCCGGGCTGCCTAGCTGATTACAACTCCCCTGACCTGCAGCCTTTCCATGGTGGTCTGACCGGCATTGAAAGGCTGGCGGTGACTGTATGCTGGGGGCCCCCCTGCCCAGCACTGTGGTAATGCGCACTGTCCTCCCCTCTGTGCTATCGCGTAACTTTGTTCCTGCCAGTCTGACTGGCGGGAATGCTCTATTGCAATGTTTCTGCTGATCAGACCGATTGGAACATTGTAATAGGGCGGGGGTGATGCCATGGCAGTGGCGTCCTCCCCGTGAGTTTGGCGGTCCCACAGTGGGACCGCCAAACTCCTAATGAGGTCCTTAATGTGCCTAGAATTCCATGCAAAACCAGAAGTTTGAAACATGTTTGTTAAGGAGTAGAAATTCCGAATTGTCAGTTGTGAGCTTTATATCCGTAGACAGTTGAATGTAATGTTAATAAAAGAAAAAATATCAAAACGTGCATTCAAGTGTTACAATGTCAATATTAAGGTATCCACATGTGCTGTAAATTTAACCTCCATAGCTCTGTTTTTATAAGCTGAAAAGGTGGTGGATCCACATATCATTTCCAAGGAAGGATCTAAAGCTAACATAAACATGTTTTTGGATAACTGACAACCATAAGGAGTATCTCTATGCAAATGGAAATATGGAGACTGCAAACCATTAACAAAAAAGATGTTGTAGGGAAGGAATAGAGTAACCCAATGCATTGCAGAATTTGAGGACCATAACCACGCCATTTCAGAGCTCTAAGCAATAATTCTCAGTTAACGCAATCAAAAGCTTTTTCTGCATCTAGTGTGATACCTGTAGTATGATTAGTATGCTGAGAGGTGGAATGTATAATATTCAAAAATATTCCTAAATTATCAGCATTATAGCTGCCTTTAGCAAATACCAGATTGCTCAGTGCGAATTAGGTCAGGAATAAAGTGATTAAAGTGCAGAGGAAAAACAAATAACAAAAATCTTGCAGTCTATAGTGATTACCTAAATAGATCTATAATTCTCACACTGAGGTAAATCTTTACCCATTTTAGGAATAAGACAAAGCATTGCTTCTGAAAAGGTACCAGGTGCTTTGACCAAAGGAATGCAAAATATTGAAAAGATAAATACATAGTTTTGGAATTAAAAGTGCAGAAAATTGAGAATAACATTCAACAAAAAAACATCTAGGCCAGGAGCCTTGCTTTTGGTTAGGTTATAGAGAACTGTCTTTCAGCAATTGAAAGATTTTTTACTAGTGAATAGAGGTCAGCTGATTTGTCTTGATGTTTAGGAATTGAATACAAAAATTGTTCAAGTGCCTCTACCAATTAAGACTTTTCTAGATATATAACTAGATATAGTAATCCAGAAAACAATCTAGTATTCCAGAATCTGTGTGATGTCATTGACAAGTTTATCCTAAATGACAGTAATTTTAGATTTTTGCTTTTTGACTTTGAGATTTGCCAATAGTTATTAACTTTTAGTATAGTCCCAGAAGTGTTTTCAGTAGATTTTCTGTGAAATTACAATTTGGCCTTAATTAAATGGACAAATGTCTTTTCGTGGTTTGAATAAAAATATTCATGTTCAAGATCTTTGATATGTTTCAACAAAGAAGAAGATTCTGTAGGTGGAAGTAAAGAAGATGAAAGCTCTCAGTCAATAATAAAGCTCCTGGCAGTTGCCTTAAAGGATTCCCATATAAAACTCATATCTGTATCATCACTTTTATTATTATAAAAAAACACAGAAGAAAATTGCTCAAATTAATCAACAAAAAAAATGAATTTTTTTAAATGAATTATTGAATCGCAATCCATTTCAACAGGTAACATCTGACAAAAAACCTATAACACTGACTGGAGCATGATCACAAATCAGGATAGAGCTAATATCTGCCCTCAATAAAGAATTTAAAATATTCTGGGTTACACATAATAATCTATTCTGGATCTGGAATGATGCACTGGGGAATAAAATGTGAACTCTGTTAGTTAGGGTTAAAAGACTTTGAAGCATCTACTAAATCCCTTGAAAAAAAAGCTTTTTAAAAAAAACATTTTGCATTTGGTTAGGTGTACATTTCGACTGTACTTCTATCTGTGAAAGGGTCCATTAGTTGAGTACAATCAGCACCAACAATAAAATTGAAAGAGAGAAAAACAAGAAAATAGTAGATACAGTACAACTCCTCACATGAACTGAGGAGGGGATGACAAAGTCAAAAGGGTCTTGCAAATGAATCAATGTGAGGATGAAGGATAGTGGATGGAGCAAGAAAAGAGGACCAGCCACAAGTCAGCTCCTATGGAAAAACAAAAATAGTAAATTAATATAGAAGAGACAGAATTGTGTAAGTGGAGGAGAGGTCATACACATAAGTAGAAATGTAACGTAGAGGGGAATGTTGAGCAACTTAGCAAACAATGAATTAACAAAACATTATTAAGAGACATGTGCATAAGACACAACAATTGACGAGTTGTGAGCAAAGGAAATTAAGGCCAATAAATGTCAATCTGAAAAACCACAATTATGAACTACAGTATAG
The DNA here is from genome assembly GCF_031143425.1 of Pleurodeles waltl. Lineage (NCBI taxonomy): Eukaryota > Metazoa > Chordata > Amphibia > Caudata > Salamandridae > Pleurodeles > Pleurodeles waltl. The sequence continues at coordinate 470,030,535 of NC_090437.1, forward strand.
AATAAAATATGGCAACTTCACAAGACTAATAAAACACAATGAAGTAAGCTTTCCCAATTTCTATCACTTCTCCCTTATCTTTGGAAACTTGGTAGATTTGAAATTGTTTATTTCCCAAGGTTGATGTTTTGTCCCTAAAAGTGACCCTAAAAAGAGAGGGATATAGAACACCAAAACAAGCATTAATCGATCTTAAAGACTGACAAAGATCCAGAAATCTGTCTTCTAGCTGTTGAACTTGCAACACCTTGTGTGAAGATCTTCTGATTAGACCATAACATTTGCCTCTGTTGTGAAAGTTTTCTTAGCTGCCAAACAAGATCTGATTATTGTAGAAAATATGCAATGATACCATATGGTATAGCAGAAATAGATTTTGTCAGAGATTGAGAGGAAAGACAATGAACTATTTGTATGTTGAGCGAAAGAGCACAAGAAAGAGCTCTGCTGATACTGGGACCACATCGGGGACGAGTGCTAAAAGACTGGAAGAGCATCCAGCTAAGTAATTTCAAACAACAGTAGAAGTAGACACACACTAACTGGGAGGGTGATAACTTGCTTCTTTATTCACCAAACCACAAGATGCATTTTGCCTTTGGAAGGCCCGGCTGGGCCGAAACATGTCTTGTGTTTTGGTGGAGAAAGGAGCACCCTGTGTGGGTGTGTCTACTTCTGCTATTGTTTAAAAAATACCATCATATCTGAACCCTCGCAACCTTTAGGGAGGTCTTAGATTTTCAAATTGGTGCATCTGTTGCAATTTCCTAGGTCCTTGGAGTGTGTTTTTTTTTTTTTTTTTTAAGTTGGTTGATTTCTTTTGACATTGAGTCTACCCTGGCTCTTAGAAAAACTGGACTCCAAATTTGACCATTGACCAGTGGTTTCAACAATAATTGATTTTAGATTTTTAAGTTCATCTATAAAATTCTCTGGTCTTGAAGGCAAAAGAGATTTAGCTAGAAAAACAGTATCCTTTTGCCCTTTTACTAATATTGTCAGTCTGATCTTTATGAGGCATAGCTGAGCAAGGGGGAGAGGCAAATCATTTTGAAGGTAATGACAATGAATGATCCATGATCAAGAGAAGTGATATCAGCCTAGTATGCGTGAGAGGTCAGTGCTCAATATTAATATTAGTGGAGATACTGAGGGGCATATTTATGAGGCCCTTGTACCAAAATTTGGGCCATTTTTTTGTGATACAATGGCAGCGCAAACCACCATATCACACCCTTATGGCCATGCAAAGACACTGCATGGCTTAAATGGCTTCATAGATATAGAGTAAGGCAGCATGGTGCAAATCACTGTTGCCCAACATTACAATAGGGAGGCATTCCGTGGGCATTATGGTAGGTGTTCCCACACAACATTCATGGATGTTGATGCATCCCCAGACATAAAAGAACTTGTTAAACCTGGGGATGCACCAAAGCCTTATGCCTCCCCAGGGGAGGTGCAACAAGGAGAAATGTGTTTATTTTTCCTCGTTTTTCCCTCTTGCTATGTGTGCTGCATTCTGCGTGTGATTTGTGAGGATGGGGCACCTTCCTGCACAATCTTGAATGGAATGCAGACACCCTTTTACCATTATACCTACTGTGTGTCAGTGCAGGGGAAAACAGCAGGAATGTTTCATATGCTATAGATTCAGCACATTTCTGCCCTTTCACTTTGAAACAGGACAGCACAGAAAGGTGACTTGCTGCATTGCCTGCACCCAATCCCCATAAATATGCCTCTCAGTTAATTACTGGATGGGCAACGAAGATAGGTAATCAGAATTCAAGAGCAAGTCTTGTGTTGAAAGAAAAATTAAGGAATCTTGAATGCCCAGATGAAAGCAAGACGTTTGTAAGTAGTTTTAGTAGCCCATAGTAGCAATTAGAAATGTATGGATTGCCACCAATGTTAAGGAAAAGCAGTTATAGGTGCACTCCAATGATGCAAAACATTCTGCCATTTGCAGCCTCTGAGGAGAAGTACACAGGTTATAAAAAGAAAGGAAATAAATGCTGGTCTATCTTTGTAGCAATTAGGAACTTTATGGACCACAACCAGTGTGAGGATGAAGCAGTCACAAGCAGTTCAAATGGCAAAATAGAAAAATGGCAGAAGAAACAGTTTCCATCAGCTCTGAGTGCAGCCTCTGAGGGCAATTGTGTGTAACAGCGAAAATGGCAGCCGCAGCGATGTCACCTAGGGAGTGGCAAAACAGTAAATTATCTCCAAAAGGATCAAATGTGGAGGATTAGAAACTCACCTAGCTGCTTCCCCTATCCCATTCTCACACCACTGCAACCAATCTGACACCCCCAGCAAGCTCCATCCTGGATTGTGTATGAGCGGGAGAGATAAAAGTTGTTGTCCATCTTGTTGCACTTTGACCATGCGCTCCTATTGCATGAATATCTTAGTTAGAAAAATTTTGTCTACTTTATTTTCAGAGTGCTGCATTGTGAGAAACCATTCTCATAGTTTTCACCCATTCCAAATCCATTGCCTGTGGCCTCATTAACCCAGCCTATTGTTGAGCTAAAACCTCCCCTCATTTACCTAGGCAACTGATGTTCTATGAGGTGAGTGGAATGGGAAGAAACCTAACTGGTATGTGATAAAGAAGCCCCTGGATAGGCCAGATCTTGCCCCTTCCTATCCGGCTAATTGAAAGATCAGCAGCTCTCACATTTCTCTCTACCCAGTAAAGCATTTTGTGTCTGATAATAAGAGGGTAGTACTCCTCTATGTAAGGCTTGAAAGGAGGTTGTGAATCTGGACATGGCTGCCTCGTCTCTTTATTCTTTTGGCAAGTAATCCTTTCTTCTTTTCCTGGCTCAATCCAATATCAACTATAAGGATGGGAGATGGCAAATATAGAACTGAATATGTTGTTTTTTATGTATTCTCTTACATTACATTTACCTCAGCACTGCCCATGGGGTAGTCATGTGGTGTCTTTTGTCCATCTAGCTCAGCTCAGCATGGGTGGAAGTGGAGCGGTCACAATCTGCATCACATGTGAACCAAGGGTTATCCCAGAGCTAGATGCCCAGGACAAAACACCTTATCGAGCTCCAGCAAGCCTAAGGTTCTCTGTTTTAGTAACTTCATTCATGAGTAAAAAGAGAGGTTATTGGACCGATTCCTTTGAGTGAGTCACAAAGGGCTGCAAACTCTATGCTTTTGTCTTGGGCAATAAATGGGATCTTAGTTTGCCATACCAGAGGGTGACAGGGCCTGCTCATAGAGTTTGGGTGACTGCCATTGGAGTAAATCTGACACTTTCTAGTAATGAATTTCATGCGTGGGGCGACTCACAGGTGGGAGGGATGCAGGTACAATTACCTGAATCCTGCTGGCATGCACTAGTTGGCACCTCACTCTTTAACAGATTCAATATTCTTCCGGGTATTCAATTGCCCGTAGGTAGGAAAACTTTTATCTTACAGTGTCTGAGCTACAAGGAAATTAGTGTGGCAGGTGTGACGTGATTAATCATTCCTTCCACAACCGAATATGGTTCTATCTCACTTTCCGTAGAGACACGCCTGTGCATAAGATCATTATTAATACCAAATCAGTTGTCATTGTTTTCTTGGTTTCTCCACATAGACTACCTACCTTACTCCAAAGGGATGATGTCAGAACTGAAGCAAAATTATTCCTGGTATTGATAATTTTAAAAGATCACTTGTCAAATGCTGAGCTAAGGTTGCAGAGATTGAAAAGTTCTTCAGACCTTATGCCTATAAATAAAACTAACAGTGTCTGGGGCTAAAGCTCTACACTTGGAGATTCAGTTGAATGAAAAAAATGTCTCTTCGGATGATAAAGGTACAAGAAACAACATTTATGGGGCAGAAAGAGAGAGAAGCTATGTTGAAGCTAATGGAAAATAGCCATTGCTAATCCATCGTGACAAAAAGTTATTAGACAATCCAGTTTGTTGCAGTGTTTAAATTGTAAAGGGTTAACAGAAGCAACCTGGTGAATTCCATGATTCATTAATTTTCATCAGGATCACATCGATATTTAGACCCGTTCCTGTTTTCAGTGGTATGTCCCTCGACTCCATACTTTTTAGATTTTAGAGTTCCCTTCCCATTCTCTTTCCTAATTCTTTTCCCAGTCCTCCGTACCCTCCTCCATTGTTCCACATTTTAAGCCACTGCCACCCACTTTTTTTCTTATTTCATAAAAACTTTAAACTCCTTCATTATCGTTTTTTGAATCGATAAATAGCGTGTTGATAACCAGGAGCATAAAAAGATGAAAATTAATAATTGGAAACATCATCATTTTGATGGTGTCCAACCTTCCCCACCATAATTAAAATAAGGGTATCCATATTTCAGTAGTATGTTTGTTTTACTGTATCAATAGTAATAGAATTAGTTGAACACTTTTGTGGCTTCTTGCTTCCTTATTTGTACATCTTATTAGCCCCACACTATTCTTTTAGCCTTACATTTAACTGGTCCATTGTATATCTAACATTTCCATCCCTTTACTTCTTCCTTGAAGATTTATAAGGCCGCCACAGTCAAGTTCTTTTAAGTGAAAAACAATGCTCATCCTCCTTTAACACTAGTGATGAGAAAGAGCGGGACTACACAAAATGAATATTCAAGGCATCCAGTGGTGGTTCCTCTATTAGGGTGTCGGGTGTTGACCCTATATATTATGCCCCTGTAGTGTCCTCCTTAGCCCCTGTAGTGTCCTCCTTAGCCCCTGTACTAAATGCATACATTTACGTTCAAGGTATGTGTTTTTCTAGCCGCAGGCGTGCCATTGCTTTTTCATTTTTACAGCCGAGGGCCAGTTTCCTTAAGTGAGGTGCAGGTGCGGGCGTAAAAATAGTTGACAGCAGACACTTGAAGGCATCTCATGCACACTTTGAAGTGTCGATTTGGCCAGCTGCCTTTCCTCAGCCAACCCAACATTCGCGTTGGAGGCCTCTCACTACCTGCTCAATTGGTGTGCCGGGGGTGGTGGGTGGGTTCACTGCCGCTGCACCCACACTGCTAATGAGTGCTGGCTTCATCTGCCCGAGCCAGTACTGGCATTGCTCTCATGCTGTGCTTTGGTAACATAGCATGGGAGCAGTGTCTGGATTGGCTCAGACACATGGTTACATCTCTTGTGCAGTGGGTCTGTACAAGAGGCAGCACAGGAGTGGGAAGTCCAGGATTACAGGACAATGGCCAGTCACTCCATGGCTTTTTTATGAATCCATTCAGTGATTGGTCATTTCTGTTCCTTGTTGTCTTTCTCCCTCTTCGTGAGCACCGCCTGTAACAGCTTTGTGCACAAGGGAGTGGTGGACGCGAGTCAGACAACTCCCAAGCGAAGGCAGTGGTTGCCACTCGGAGGCATACGAAGTAAACAAAATATTCACTGAGGTAAAATGACTGTGTGGAATCTGTGGAATTGTGTTAACTATGATATGATGTAGCCAGAATTGAAATATGTGGCATGATTAGGTATATATCATTTAACTGCTGTGTATTGTAAGCTCCACTTGAGGTGAGCACTTCTTAAAATCCTATATGAAATGCTGAAAAAAATTAAGCAGCGCTTGTTTTTCTTCCACTGTGAAAGGAAATCCCCCATCAGTTGAAAGGTTGTAGCAGTGGACTATGGATTTAAAGCTTTGCGGCTGTGTTTGTAAATTGTGCATTATGCTAGTTTTCGAATACTTAGTAAGCGGGAAAGCAAGGCGTATGTTTTGACTCGAACCTGTGAAACATAATAATTTATAACAAAATAAATATCATCCGTTTCAATGCTCTATGACTTAGCACTCAAATCAGTAGTTATCAGACAGACTGCTTAGGATACTGGTATTGTTATGGCACTGGCAAGAGAAACTGTATAATTAGTATTAGTACTTTGTGAAATGTTAATTGTGAACTGTGCTGCTGTGCAACATGGCTGAAAGAAACTGACAAAATCAATAGATCTCCCATAGGTGAGACCAATTGGCTTTGCCAACGCTTGTTCTAATGGTAATGTTCTTGTAGCCTACTTGCATACAGTCAAGGTCATCACCCATTGCTGCAGCGTAAGGAAGCCACTACCAGTGACAACACAAGGCCCTGAACAGTCAGGCAGATTTGCCTATCACCTCACCTCCCAACATACATTTGAGGATTACAGTTTATTATATGACCGTCTGACCTTTCTATGTAATACACTTGCAAAGCTGTCTTGAGTCCAGTCAGACTTATTTGAAGGCTCATTCGCAAACATCTTTGACTCAACCCTGAGTATCTGCAGCTGTGAGTAGCAAGCCTTAAGCAAAGGAGCTAGTGCAAAGCATTTAGAAGTACCAAACTATGCAATAAGAAGGGCACGCATGAAAGAAATCTGACACCAATTTATAAAAATGCATTTTTTATGAATTTTTAGACAGTATGATGATCAATATCCACCAGAGGGTTTTGGGGAAATCTCAGCTTTGTAGTCCAAAGCACAAACAAGCATTGGTAACTATAGAATTTTTAAACTTTTGAAAAGTTTAAAAGAGTTGTTTTCAACTACTCCGGCCCAAGTGAGGCAAACAAGCCCGGCAGGGAGAAGGTCAGGAGGGCCACTAATTAGTATTTGAATTGTTACCTGGTCAGCAAAGCAATCTCAAGTCTAGTTCCATATGAAAACCACCATACACTTTAATGGAATGATCCTGATGCATGCTAGAGATGTAGGATGTTGACGATGTTCTGGGTGCTGTGTGGTCAGTGGGGCTGTCCTTGCAGTTATTCCTCTGTCCACGGATAAGATGTTCAAATGAGTAGGAGGCCAGCTGCTGCTATACTACCAGTATCCGTGCACTGCAAGTCCAGCGGTATCTTTTGATGGAGGGCTGTGTCCCTTGGTGGGTGCCTATGCAGACTGAGGCGACACTTCAGGGTCCAGCTGACTCAGGTGCAACTTTGGTCTCCCGGAGTGGCCAGCAGAGGTTGGTAACGGTTTTAAAAATATTGTTCCTAGCTTGTAGAACAGGACCCCTTCACCTTGGATGGCCCTGGTGCTAGCCGACTAATCTTTGAGCTAACGAAGAGAGGTCTGTGAATGTGGCTTCTGGCTTGAGAAAAAGAAGCTTTTGAGCACCGGAACAAAGAACTGACTCCGGAGTGCAGCAGTTACAGTCTAGCGGATGGTGCAGTCTCTCTCGCTGGGGACAGCAGGGCAGTCCATCTTTGGTCCTTTCTCCAGTTACATTTTATTATGAGGTTCAGGATGCCAGGGGTGCCATATTAATGCCCAACAAGTGCCCTGGGGGATGATGCAGTTACAAGCCAATGGACTATCTGAATTCTTCCCTCCCTGTGATGACTTTCGACTGTGTTTCATCTAACAATCCATAGGTGCACTATTCTGCCCACTCTCAAGTTGTCTGAACCCTTCCCTGGATGTTAGTAGCTTGGTAGCCTACCCTAGAGATGTGGCTACTTGTGGCCTTCATGCCATCGACCACTGATCTCCCCTATTTGCTCCCGCTGCCTACCTGTCTACCTGAACACAGAGGCAACTATTTGCCTTTGAAGCTCGCCTTTTGGGCCAACACCCTGAGTGGCCTTCTGAAAGGGGGCGGTAACACCTCTCTCTGTAGCAGGCTGCCATTGTTCCTAAGCTTTGGAGTTGTTCACACAACTCCCCAGGATGGTCGCAAACTGTCTGGTGGACAGCGATTTTGTGAGGCCACTGGACAAACTGGGCTATAGAGTAGCAACTTCCTAAAAGTTGTTTTTTAATAAGAGAGACATTAAATTTGACTTGGGCATCAAGTCAGGTTTAATGCAAGAAAGAATTTGATACCTTGAAGTACCACATTTTACTAGTCCGGTTTAGAAGTTAGCTGGGCTGAGTGGTCGGCCAGTAACTCTGGGTTAGCTAAGGGGGCTACTAACTTTTCCACAACAAAAACGACAGTTTGGAAGTTTTGCTGTTAGGACATATATATGTATAAGCCTTACTTAGTAATATGCAGCTCCCTGCCTCAGGGTCGACTTATATATATTGTTATGTAAAGTGTGGGCTTTGCTATTGGTTACGTTGGCAAAGTGGAATAAGCAGTTTAGAAACTGCTCTTAGGAGCTGCAGTGGCAGGCTGTGTGCCACTTTGCAGTTGGTCCCACACAAGGTGGCACAACTAGTGCTGCAGCCCTGGGGAGAAGGGGCATTCTCTTACATGCCCTGGGTACGCTTGGTACTGCATACAAGGGACTTATAAGTAAGTCTGCTTATGCCAAATGGGGTAGTCAATTCAACATTAACTTTGTAAGGGGTTAGAACACTGGCACCAGCCTAAACATTGGGGATGATCGTGCAAAAAAGACATTTCCTTACAATACGTGAAATTGCTTTTGGATTTTATTTCATATTTAATACTCTTGCATTGTAATGTAGTACATGCCTTCATATTTGTTATAAATTTTGATTAAACATCTTGAATTGACAAAAAAAAGATTGGTGAAGAGGTGTGCTATCATTTTGGAGGAGCAATGCAGTTTTCAAGGCAACAGACATACATACTCAGCAAACGTGGGTGATTTCAATCATTAGGGTGTGTACACAGTCCTCTTCAGAGGAGACCAACAGAATGACCTGGCCCGGAAATAGGCTCTATTATGTTGCAAGTGAATATTAATTTTAAAGGAGACAATACATGCTACATAAGCCCATGTTCTCTACCACTCAGCCATTAACACTGTTCGTCACATAATGTTCGGCATAGATGAGTTGTGTGTGCACCAGCATATTTTTGGGTCTCGCCTGATATTTTTTTTTCTAACAGTAGGTTTAGAGGTCGCCTGTGGCTTACCATTGGTTAGCTTCATTGTCATTCATGTTTGCTTGCTCCCTATTGGTCAGCTGCTGTAAGCCTCCTTCCTCTTTTTGGTGTGTCCTTTGCCTGGCGCACGGACACATTACTTTTGTCCTTCCACTGCTCTTTTTTTGCTGCTACTTTTTTCTTTGTTTTTAAGCACTTTACCAGAATGCACCTATTTCAGCTGTTACCCTCCTTTTCCTCTTCTCTCTCCATGTTCTTCATTCCTGCTGCCTGTTAACCCTCCTCGGTCTGTTGTGCTACCCTCTCATCTGCTGTCCCTCTGTTGTACTTGTTGCCCCCAACTATTTGTTATCCCGCCCCATGGTCCATGCTGCATCTTACACCCCCTCCCTAAGTTATGTTGCCCCCCCCCCACACACACACATACACACTTTCTTTCCTTGTTGGCTCCCCTCCTACCAGTAATATAAAAACATTATGGTACACTATGGTACGGTGCCAGCTGCATTAAAAAAGCTCATTTATGCTGCACATCAGCCATGCTGCTGTACATCATGCCTAAAAACATTGACAAAGCCAATCCCTTGTGTAGGCGAGCCCTTTTGGCTTTTCCAGTCCTTGTTGAAACGTTGGGCAGCTGTGACATCGTTTAATTTTTAGCAGACGAATCATCCTCCAGAATAAGTTAGGAATACATGGGCCACAAATATGGACTAATTTTGACACTGTTGAGAATCTAGCCTGATTATATGAGTGAAATTGTTAAATTAATTTGACTGAACCCTCATCTAAGAGAATATTAAAACTACTTTACGAAGTGTTGCATGCTGCAATATCATCTAAAGAAATTTCATCTTGCATAAATATTGTGCCTTGAATTCCGTTTATGAAAAATATCTTCCATTTTATTTAGAGTTTATGATTCCAATGGGGCAATATTTTTATAAGTGATACTTAGGACACGATATTTAGTTCTGACGATATTCTGACAATGATATTTTTCAAAGGTATGGCACATTATAAGAACAGTTGTAAATATTGATTGATATTTTGGTAGTTTGTGAAATTTGACTTCTTGAGCTGCTAAAATAAAGCAGTGGATTATGTTTGGTTATATACTTTTAAATCACATAAAATCCTCCTTTTTTGAGCTGCTCTTCAAAAATCTCCAATAAAGGATAGCTCATGTGTATTCCCCTTACTCTCTCATCAATAAAAAAAGGTATAGCATTTTGGTCTGGTTTCTGATTCGTTACATATTCTAGCGATTTTGAAAAAATTAAATGTACATGCCAAGCAGTGTGTGTTTTATTTAAAGCTGTTTATCCTTTTCCAGTTTTGCCTTTTACAAATTTTCCATCAGTACATGGAGTAGTGAGAAGTTCGTATAAAACAGTTACTCTGACTGTTGTAAACCACGTAAGGCATTTATGGGGCAAACATTCCACATTGAATAAGGGCTGGTTTTGGTTTTGTAAATTTCAGAGGTATTTGTATCATAATGGATTTATATTGCCAACTTTTGAGATAGCATTGTATATTTGCCGAAAAAGACAGCTAATTTGAGGGCCTTAATGTATGAATAGTATAGGCAGATTATACAGTCCATCGTATTTACGGCAGATTTACAAACCAGCATGTCCACCACTGATTTGCCAAACACTCTTCATTTTTTGATGTAGCTGATGTACTAATCAGTTATATAGCAAATTAAATATTCCCAGGATGTCGCAGCGTCGCCCTCATTCATATTCAAGATGGAGGGAGGACTCCACTGCTATCCATGTGCCTTGCAAGATGCCAGGAGACTCTGGGGCTGCACATGCAGCATGAAGAGTGTTTTACTGCCTGGTTACAGAAGGGCTGTGCAAGATGCCCCCACCAGAGGAGCACTAGGAGCCAGTCAGAGTGCAGGTCTGGTGGAGGGACCAAGAAAATACAGCTAGCTTTGAACATTGCCCTTTTTGGAGGCCAGGAGTCCTCATCAAATGCTCCTGGTAGCCCATCCTAAGAAGGGGCTTAAGAAGGAGAAAATTGGCCCAATGGACCCAGAGTTATGTTGCTTTAAAAATGTGCTTGCTGAAAGGGTAAGAAACTGAAAAACAAAGCATGTAGTGCTCTGCTGATATTTACTTTGAGCCCCCCAGGATAGGCCTGGGGTTCAGACCTTTGTTATTTCTCCTCTCTTTGGGAGATGTGCTTGGGGAGGGAGACACCACTCATGCCTCCAGCTCCATGAGGGCTGTTATAGCTCATTACATGCCTAGGGGACCGAGCACTTGTGTGTCTTTTGGGGTTGGGGCGGTGAGGGCAGTGAGCACACATACCTACATTGCTGCTCTTGCTGCAGGCATAACCAGCAAAAAAGCTGCTTGTGCACTGGGAGCAGTAGGAGTGACAGCTCCTGTGGGCCCCACCTAAGGTGCTTGTGCGAGCAAGAAGTCATTAGGGCGATGTGGAGTGGGCTCCTCATGCTGAACACCCACCCACCTGCCCCTGGGTGCCCAGTGGGCACTGGAACCTGTAATACAAATGGAAAAACAATTATGAGACATGGCACAAGACTGTGCAGTGAAAAAAACAAGCTAAACAAGCTGACCAAGCTGCTCATAATTATACATTTTCTCAGCTGAGGAGCACCCTATAATGTCCCAGTTAGGCTCAATTGTGCACATCTTCCTTCTTGTGGTTCCCAAAGAAAGGGCAGGAGCACCAGCAATGGTTAAACAAGAGTGTTTGTGGGGGTGTTGAAGTGCAGCAGTTCCCTTAATTTATTTCGTAAAAAGTAACCCTAAGTCTACTAGGGCCTAGTGCACATGCCCCAGGAGAGATTTGCCTATCTATTAAAGCACACTCAGAGCTGGAGCTTTTGCTGCTTCCCTCTAGAATACAGGGACCTCTAGGGGTTGGCCCTATGGCTGCATTGTGTGGCCTGCAGAAAGTAAAGAGAGACTCTGACACACATGCTTATCACTGCTTAGGACTGACTGAAAAGTTTTATTTAAAATAGGGTCTCAGTCTTAATGATGAACACATTAATGCTTATGCTTCTAATGAGCTCATTTCAATGTTTATAGTCCCAATTGGGTTTATGCTAATACAATGAAGAATCCTAACATATGGCTTTTTATTAAAATGGTGACTCCCTGACAAAACCAGTAGGCCTGCCTTATATATACTGAAACCCCATATATTGTGACTGTGCGTCTGGTATAGGTTAGGGTGGGAGGATATTGTGGTTATGAGGTTTAGGACCCACTAGGGTTATTGGTAATTTAATGCATAGTATATAGCATTGTCTATAATAAAAATACTTTTCCTTTTTTTTTAAAAAAAGGCACTTACTCAACAGTAATTTGAGTGTTGTGTGTTAGCGAATTGGAATTGATAGCCTATACCGCCTCCTCTGGGTAGGCCTTGGAAGTCTCTGCTTGCCTACCCTGAGAGAGTCAATTGCTATAATGGGGTCCTTGGTTCCCAGTAAGGAGGCAATTGTGGACCTATTACTTTTGAAGGGCTCGCATCCATCGAAACTATTAACCCAGTTTCTGACACTTCATCCTTTCTCTGTGGATAGAAAACATTCACATACAATAATCAGTGGTAAGGAACAGCACCTTTTTTAACTGGGTAAGAGGCATGAACAGTGGGTTTTGTAATTGGATTTTTTTGTAATACTTAAGAGTTGTGGTAAACAAACAAATCAGTGATCTACTTTATTTTGCCCCTCTTTCTCTAGGGAGCACTGCCTTGCTGTAAAGGATCTATTTTGCTATAAGGAATGGCTGTCCATGGAAGAACATTCCAACAAAGGGATTTTCAAACATGGTTTAATGCTGCTGTCACTGCCTGACTGTAACAAGCTCCCCAGCACCCTCCAGAACTCGAAGGCCTGCACCCGTATTCCATTTTTTGGTAAAGTGGAGCCTGGTAACCTGTCTCATTCTTCATTACTGCACAGTAATATTTAGGGATAGTTCTGAGAAGGCTTGCACTCTGTAATATTCTAAGTACTGTTATTCAATTACATAGCTGAGATACCAGGAGAAGTGTTTGTGCTGAGGCTTTACAGATCAGGACACTGTTTGAAGTCCAGAAAGTGTCAAACATAGGGCAGCTTATAGAGCTTACTTCCTACATTCACTTGGTGTAATCACTCATCGACCACTTGTCAAGATGTTCTTATTTTATCCAAGTCTGTTCAGGAATACATTAGTGTTTTTTTCCATCGTACTTTTGTGGAAAGCACATTAGGAATGTTCGAAAAGTCCCATGTCTAACACTATACTCGTATGAATTCTGGGCTACGGTTGCTAATGGTGTGTGCTGTAAATACCTATTTATATTTCTGGGTCTGCAACAATCCAAGCCTTCCATTTCCTTTCATGTTAGTCACGCTCTTTTGTGGCCTGTCATTGGAATGATGTTTCAGTAGCTAGCTATGAATGACCTCACTCCAAATAAGTGGCTGTGAATATTGGAACAAACTTGATTCTTTTGAAGGGACTCGAACAGGGTTAATGAGTTGTCTGTTTGGAGTAGCTTCTGCTTCGCTTATGTATTTTTCTAAACGCTGTAGCTTAGTATGTTTGTTTCAGTAAGAATAAGAGGGGATCTGTTTAGTTACTGACTGAGCAGGGCATTAAATGTAACCTTGTAAGTGACTGAAGGCTACACTCTTCACTAGTCAGGAAGGAGGGATTTAAAAAAAGTATAGAAACTCAAGAATAGGCAGAAGTGCATAAGAGGAAATGTCCTGACACAAAGGAGTGATTTAGATTAAAATGAGAACACTTTTGGTTTACAAAGGAAATGCTAAATCTGGACAAGAATCCACCAATGAAATGTTCCCAACATATCACTTTACTGGAGAAAAATCCACCAGCAAAGTCTCCTTCTGAATGTCTGCCTACTACCTAACTCTATATCGGGCCTTTGGGCTCAGCTTCACTCCTGGATTGACTAATGACAGGAGAGTTAAAGGGGCACACAACTTATCCAAAGAAATAACAGATAACACAGAGTACAGAGGAGCTTCGTACGTCATAGGCCTAGTTAATTTCAGAAATGCACATATACATAAAACCTGTATCATAATCCTTGGATATATGCTTCTTTGAAACTCGCCTTGACTGATCAAGGTGCTTTGGGCCGTAAACATATTTGTGCAAAAAGCTCCAAGGTTATGGCCTCCTAAATATTTAGCCAAGAAATTTAGGAGTTCACATTTGCTCCATTTTGGGAATGATTGTCTTACTGTAGTTCTATAGTGGCAAGAAGCCTCTGAGCATATGCTAGAGCTTAGTAAATATTTCAGCCAATCATTCCATGTGCTTCTCTGATGTATGCACAAGAGAACTAGAAAGAATCGCTTTACGATGTAGAAGGACAGAGAAGCTTGACATCTGAGTGCCCAAGGCATGATCCTTAACATGGGAACCTGTCAAGTCATATTTCAAAGGATCTGCACTCACAACTGTGAGTGGGCAATATAAAAGCACACATCATTCTCTCGTATTTACACCAACTACTGTTACATAGCTTTTGGTTTTCATAAACATAAAGAAGCATATGCATTGGTGGCAAATAATTCTTTCTGGTTTGGACCAACTTTGGGAAACCTGACAGTTGCTCTTTCGTTCAACACTAAGAAATACTCAGTGTCTTTACCTTTGGCATAGTTCGTTTTCCTCCTAGAATTACTGATTTACTATCCCTGGCACCTTTGCATGAATAACTGCAGTCTATTGTAAACTGCTAAAGTAATAGTTCGGAAAAACAGAATCCAAAATATAGTTTGTCAAATTTCGACTTTGCATATCTATGGGGCAGATGTACTATTTACTTGTACCAGTATTTTTGTGACTAGTAAATCCTTTTGCAAACTAACCAAAAATGTACATTTAGGGAGGATTACATAAAAAAAAATAGAATCTGATTGAATGAATCCTATTGGCCAGAATGACAGTGATAGTGGCCTGCGAAGGCCAGAATGACTGATTAATTTTCAAAAAAGTAAACATTTTTTCTAATGCAGACTATCTTCCTTAAAGGAAACAGGACTGTTTATAAAGAGAATGTAACTTTTTTTTTAAAACAAATTTGATTGCGCCTACTCAACTTTTTTTTTGTTCTTTTTTTTTTTTGCAGCAGGACCCCTTCTCTTTTGCAAATGGTTTACCACCTCAAACGTGGTGGTCAGTAACTTCTCAATGTTTTAATCTGCTATTTTGATCCTAAATCATTGATACCTATAGATAGGAATTACTATTTTGACGGGTCCCCTACAACATGCCCCTTCCAAATAGTGAATCCTTATTCATTTCTAAATACATTTTTGGAGTCCGGGGAAAAAGTTACAGACTCCTGAAATTGGTTGACTACAGTCAAAAAAAGCTCCAAATCGGAGCATTTGCAACTGTAAAAATACTCTGTACATCTGGCTATTATTCCTGCAAAACAATTGACCTGCATTTAATTGCTAAATCCAGCAAACTAAACGCCCAACATATAGTTGGACTGGGTGCTCTACTATTTTAACTCTCGTCGTAGCATAGTTTGAAGCAAGTGCTTGATGGTATTACATTTTTAAGGAGATTTGCCAAAGTCGCTATACAAACGCTGCTAAAATTGCTTCTTTATACTCCAAACTATGTTTTTGCAACCTCTATTTTTATGTGCTAGATAACTTTCTCCATACATTATCCTTAGTTTGTTCCATTTCTGTTTAAATGGTGTTTCTTTGCTCTATAGCATCTTTTCTGCAGGAAAACCAAGTACTCTTTGTTCGTGTTAACAACCACTAACTTAATTTAAAGTTGCTCCTCTAGGGCATGGGCAAAAATCTCGTATTCTCTTCTCGCGTCTTTTACCCTGCGTTCCTCGCGTCATTTTGGGATTCTATTTTATTCTTTCTCCTCTGTTGGTGGTGTTCCAAGCGTATGGTTTCCAGAGCACCAAGGGCTTGGGAGATTTACTCAACGTGAATTTCTATAGAGATATGTAATTATGTTGATTTTATCCTTCCCTGTCTTTTATTTGTTTAATTATGAGTCATATTTGAAGCACTGCCTGTCTCATTCTGAGCATTTCAGAGTGCTTAAAAGAATGTCAGAGATGAAGTCCAGAAGGACACATGCAAACCTCTGCTTTGATTTAGGAACCTGCTTCTAGTTTGGAGATATTTATTTTAACGAGGTCGTCATTTACCTTGCATTCTAGAGTCCTGGATTTTAATCCTAGATCTGGCATTTGAGCAATAATTCTGGGAAAATGTATTAATCTCCGAGTGACGTAAATTATATAAACAAGTGTAATTAATAAAAGTAAAAAAAAAAAAACTTTGCTAACAAGCTGCACGGGGGTCCTTTTAATATCGCCTCAGTTACATTTTCCCACCCATCTTCCCATCATATCCTAGTTTCTGTCATCTGGTTTCAATGGGAACACACTCGCACAACACAATCCTATGTACATAACTTTTTGTTGGCGAGGCTTTAGTGATAATGACATTTTTTTTCAGTATACCCCTTTCACTGCTGGCCAGTGCTAGGTTTGCACCATATCATACACCTTCAATAAAATGAAAACAGGAGCATGAATGAGCTCTGATGCACCTCTAATTTATCACCATTTTCAATACAAGTCTCTCAATCCCATATCTTCAAAATTAAGTCCTTCGTCATAAAGTAAAAACTCTAGTTATAAAATGCAAGATGTGTGCAGTACACTTAGAACTTGAATACAAGGAGGATGGTAATCATGTTTAAACAGAAATTGTATCTCCAGTCTGTACTTTTCACTCCTGGGCCTGTATTACACATAGGGCACATTTTCCTATTTGCACCAGGTCGCACCTTTCAAAGGTGCGCTAGGCACAAACAGCGACAAGTGCCTCCTATTACAATAAATGTGCTGCGCCCAGTTTAGCCGCAAAATCGCTCTGTTCAGAGGGCAGCTCATTCAGTGAAACGCAAAGCGGCTGCTTCAATTCTATTCAATGTTTCCATGTGCAGGTGGTAACCCTGGGGTAACAGAAGGGTTAGAGAGCCCCCTGCAGGTGGGTGCAGTGAGTGACTGCACCTGCCTGCAGGAACTGTCTGTGGGAGTCTGAGATCCCCTTTAACAAAAGGGCTACCTTCCCGATGCACTCTGTCAGTGTGCCACTTTGTGTGGCACTCTGTGGCTACACCTCCTAAGAGCCTGTTTTTGTCTGCATTGGCATCTATAATATGGTGTGGGCACAGAGGCAAAGAGTTTACTTCATTTGCATGGGGTCACACACCTATGAAATGATGGAACATCCTCTCAAGATAGAGCTGGCGCTACATGTGCACCCGTGCTATCAGTCTTAAAGAAGGGGGCGCAAAAGCATCTGCAGACCCTTTTCTAATATCATTGTGCCATGGGGGTACACAAAGTGGGTGCCCACGCTCACAACTCAAATACAACTCAATATGTAAAACCTAGCAAAAAATGAGGATGGAAAATATCACCTGATGCTCATTTGCAAACTTTGAGATAGAGATTGTGTGAAAACATGTACACATGTTGCATAATTTATCATTAACAGTTCTGCTTCTCCAAATCCGAAACAGATTGTGCACCCCCTACTTACTGCACTATGCAATAGTGATAATCAGTGGGTGGGAAATTTGGGCCCGGGCCTTAGAACATTTCCTTGTGGGTAATAATGAGGTACATGAAATGTGTGTAAACGTATAGCCTGCTTCTCAGCAACCTACTGTAATACTCTGGGGAGGTGCCTACGTTTGTTCCAACAATTCTGGTCGCTACATCATCACATAGTGTTTATTTTAACTACTTTTATTCTCTTCTACAGATTTCAAAAAGGAGAGTGTTACCAGTAAGTATAATTCCACAGTTTGTTCACAGGGTTTTAAACCGGCTAAAAAAATGTTAAATATAATTATAACATATTGCATGTTTCGTGAGTAACTTAAGTTATGCTTGCATCCAAAAAGATAAGCATATTTGAAACTAATATTCTGAATTGTAAAAAAAAAAAAAAAAGTGAAACTGCATGACCCCTCACCAGTGCTAGGGAAACTTTTATTTTCTTGTGTGTGTGTGTTTGAGTAATATCCTTTTCAGGATGGCCATTCTGGCTTTAGCAGTGTGAAGTACTATCTAATGTCTTTAAGATTTCTTCAGATGTGCTGTTAATTTAAAACCAGCACTTCGGAAACAGCCAGTTTGGTTGAAGTCGAGAGATAGTAATGCACCAACATAGTGTGGCTAGAGCTCTAAGTAGAAATCCTGGTGAATAAGTGATTCTGCCAGATCCACTTTCCACCTCCTGGTCACCAGTCCAGAAGGTAGAGCACCCACACGATGAAAATATTGAGCTATTAAGGGAATCGGAGAGGCAGGAAATTGCTTGATAGAAGCACAGATGGATTGCGCTGCCAAGCT
This sequence comes from Pleurodeles waltl, assembly GCF_031143425.1. NCBI lineage: Eukaryota > Metazoa > Chordata > Amphibia > Caudata > Salamandridae > Pleurodeles > Pleurodeles waltl. The sequence continues at coordinate 470,048,770 of NC_090437.1, forward strand.
AGCCTCCAGTACTTCTAGGCTGGGTAGAAGTGGAATAACCAATGGAGGCCCGCAACCTGAGGCCTACTTCTACCACTTGCATGGTCTCAATGCTTTCTATTAAATATTTCATTTGTTTTTACAGAAACGTGTTATAAAGATAATGGAAGATTTTACCAGGGAATTGTTAATATTACAGTGTCTGGAATTCCATGTCAAAAATGGAGTGTTCAGGTGAGTTTCTACACACAAATGGGATTTAAGATAAATATAGTGATGCAAACCCATTTTTTCCTGACCACTTTGAATGAAGTAAACATTTGGAGCTTGCTTGGCATAGTGTGCATAATATGTGTATATCCACATTCGTCCGTGTGCAGCTGTCAGAATGTTTAGGTGAATCTTCATGTGCCGCTGTTTGCTCATAAACCTACTAGACGGGTACTTGATAAGTATTGCTGTAAGAAATGTGGTTATTAGTTGGGAGGGCTAAGTACCCACCCCAAGTAATAATCTAAAAACCTTAAAGCAACTAAACCAACCAGGGTGTCTATGGCACAGAATGGAGAGGCTTGGCTTTGTGTACCATATTTATGCAGTTTTCAACAGTAACGAAAGTTAAGATGCAAAGCAATAAAAATCCCATAGTGAATTAGAAAAATAGAGTAAAGGTTATTGCAGAAAATGACAAGATGATAAAAAAACCAAGAATGTGACCCAGAGATGTGACTTTTTAAATTTGTAAGTGTAAATAACTCCAGATGATAGTCAATGGTTGTAGTAGAACAGGACCAAAGCACAATTTGACGCTGGCCGCGATAGTGCACGGGTCGGACACCCTAACCAGGTTCATCCTGGCCAAAGATTTTACCTTTTGACTTTAGTCTTTTAATTCCTAAACCACCACAGGAGTACACTTCTAAAACCCCTCCAGTCCTTAAGTGGGGGGTGGGGCACTTAGACATTCAAAGATTAGCAGAGAGGGGGCCAGAGCATGGTCCAGTTCAGGTCCAGTTACCACTCGCCAGCTGGGCAATTGCAGGAAAGGGACTATTGTAGTCTATATACCTGTAGCTTTAAGAGGAGGTCAGACATATGACCGTTGGAGTCCATTTCTTTGCCCTGCGTACAAGAAGAGTAACATGACCAGTCTTCTGGGCCCTTCTCGGGTCTCAGACAGCAGATTCATTCCTCTTCTTATCCTTCACAGATCCAGGAGTGTTCTGAAGTTGGTGCCTGGAGGTGCTACATTTACACCTGTCACGAGCTAGTGAGTGTGAATGACCACTGGAGATGCACTTAAACAATGGGGGTAAAAGTTCCTTGGGCTAACCTGGCACACTCTGGGTATTTTCATGGTGGCTGAACCTTCAGGGGGGGAGAGAGCGATAGAGAGAGAGAGATAGAGAGAGATATATGCAATGTGGTAATCCTAGTGTCCTGCCACATCTCACCCCCCTAAATGCAGTTTGATGCAGTCCCTGTACCCACATAACCTTGGAGACCAAAGTCTAGTATAACTAACCTGAGCTTTCAGCAACCAGTGGATACACACATTGTTTTGGCATTCTGGTTCCCTCTTCTAAAGTGCACTCCAATTATTATATGTAAATCTAGCATGCCTGTCAAGCAGGTTGTGACACTTTAGAGTCAAAGGAGGCCCACTGTGATTGAGGCCTGACTGACTGGGAAGACAACAGAAGGGCCCTGCCCAAGTCTCAACTAACATTTGCCGGTAACAGGGTAAACTTCTTTAAAATGCACCCCAAGTGTCATATGAAAATCCCAACTGACCTGTCAAAAAGAATGTGACATTCAAGCTGGCCATGACACTTCAATATCAACAAGGAACCTCCTAGCCCCCTTTGTGTATTCTGTCAGGTTTAGAGGAGTATTCCCTGCCTATTCCAGTCAGCCTATTTTTTTGCTCCTGGGAGCAAATTCACACAAATTTAATTGATAATTACTGGCTGTCCAAAGTAAGAGAACAAAATGCAGATTAAGCTGCCAGGGGGAAATGGAAGGACTAAGGTAACTTTTTAAAAGTTACATTTCCAAAATTATGTAGAACAAATCAGACGTCACCTTTAAATTGGATTTTTATTATTAATGTTATTCTGTAGCTATTCCCATTCCTGAGAAACATGATTAGTATTTAATATTGCATCCTACTGTTTTCCTATAGAGCAGCCAAACCCACTACAGTGAAAATAGCTTTGAGGGCATTTTCACTGTAAAGACGTGTTTAAAAGTAAAGCATGTAAATATTTACTAATATATACCACACACCCTTCCTTTATGACCAATAAGGCGCACTCATGGGTGAAAATATATTTAAAAAGACATTTTAGGCCTATCAAAAGGGGTTATTGTGACATTCAAATTTGCAGTTACAATCTGCACAACCAGGATACTGGTGGTTGTACAATCTGCACAACCAGGATACTGGTGGAAGGTGTGCAGTCATGTTTGCATTCCCACTGTAGTGGAAGGAAGAATGAATGCCACAGTCAACTGGTGACATTTAACTTACAGGCCCTGGTTACACTGTGGGTACCATATACCAGGGATTTAGAGATAAGTTAAATATGCCATCAGGAGTATGCCAATGTTTTCATGTTGAAAGGTGGAGCACAAGCAATTTACCCCGTTAGCAGAGGTAGAGTGACCAAAGTTCTATAGCTGCAAAAACAGTTTTTGTATTCAAGTTTCAGAAATGTCCCCTTTCTGTAGGTTTTTTGCTGAACCCTGTTATCACTTTAAAAAAGCTCTGCAGCATTGTGTGCCTTAGCATTTGCAAATTGAAAGAGCTATTTTTCAATGCACTGAAAAATGTACTATAATCATGGAAATACTAGGCATGATTCACAGATGTAACAAGATAATTAATGTCTGTAGTATAAATGTCAATACATGGTACACCTGTATAATGTATGAATAGCTTACATCTGTTGGTATTAGAAAATCAGCATGTACAAAAGAGTGGCAGAGGACATCCAACTCAAACCCACAAACTAGTAGATTTTAGGCCATGAGTAAGCATTTAGGAATACACTTTTCATACATACTTGTGGAAATAGTACAGAGAATGTGTGGGTGTACGTTATTGTTTTCAGGATCTGTGTAGGAAGTGGTATCATAAACCTAAAAATAACATTGCTGTAGAAAACATTGCGTAGTTAAAAAGATTACAAAATTGCACAATATTTCTAAACCTATTTTGTGTGTGATAAAACTTTCAAACGTTTTGTAGAAATAGGGTCTTGAAAAACAACCAAAAGACTGTGTACACGAATAACCTACATTCCTGTGCATGTAGTACAACATGTGTACATTAGGCCGAGCTGAAAAATTGAATTGACAAAATCATAAAATACACGCCTGCATAACTGATACATTCGATACATTTCATACTTTGCACATCTATTCCTATAACTTTGTGTATCTGAACCTAAGGATATTGTTTGTGATGTCATGTATGGACATTACTTGGAAACCTCACTGTCATTCCGTTGGCCGTACCATTTAAAAACTGAGGTGCATGGATGACTCACCAAAATGCCAGGGATAGAGGAAATAACCCATGATGAAATTCCTTTGAACGTCTCCACTCGAGAAGCTTATTGGTTAAATGTCAGAATATCGTTGACAAGAATATTGTCAGGCATAAATAGCTGATCCTAAGTATCTTTTACAACAATATTGTTCTATTAGGTGTAGAGGTCGTAGATCAACTTCAGTCGGGCGATACTTTTGTAAATTATGTTTAGGGCACAGGTTTTTTTTTCATATTTGACTCATTTAGTCAGCTGCGACTTTATAGGTAACAGAACTTTGTATTCTGGCAATTCTAGTATAGTCTTCCACTTCTATAACCATAGGAATAAATATTCCAACAATCTAAGTGTTATAAGACTGGGTGAAGGTGTCACTTAAGATAGAGAATCACTTAGCAGATCTGAAGGTGTCATAACTATAGAAAACAAAAATGTACTTTAGATCCTTGTTTACTTTTCATACCTGCAGCTGCATTAATGGTCATTTAGATCAGGGGGTAGCAAGGACAGGTCCAGGAGTATACAAGAGGAAGCCGTGGGTAAAAACTTCAAGCCCCGCAGAACCTAATTGTTGCCTACGCTGATGGAGCAAACAAAGCCTTCCCCTTCTTACAATTAAAGAGACGATGTCAAATCTGAGAGAAATTTGGATAGGTGTACAGACAGTTGACTACTTTCTTTACAAGAGCAGTGCATTTTGAGGCAATGCATAATTGTTGCATATATTGTGAACCATCTACCAAGGAGCACGCCACGGCCCTACTATACTTCTACCTGCTCCCTTAATAGCCGCACACATTACAGTCACATTTGCACCATCAGCTATGGATCGCTCAAGTCCAATCTGACCATTGATAGGTTGTGTGTTTGTGTACCAGTTTCTCAAAGCAGTGATCTTAGTCACTGAAATTGCAGTCTGCCTTTCCAGATTCAGCAGCGACCCTTTATGCCTGGTCTGCAGTCCAATAATATCTGCTTCAAAGGCAATGCCTATATGTTAGAAATGGGGTCTTTGGTTGGTAGTCAAGTTACCCCCTGTCCAAGCAAGGACCCTCACTCCAGTCGGTAAATCACACACAATCCAAATTATCCTGTGCCCACCCTCTGGTAGCTTGGCATTGAGCAGTCAGGCTTAACTTAGAAGGCAATGTGTAAAGTATTTGTGCAATAAATCATACAATAACACAATATAGTACCACAAAAATACACCACACAATGTTTAGAAAAATATATAATATTTATCTGGATATTTGCAAGTCAAAATGATAAAAGATGCAATATGAAAATGTAAAGATATCACTGGAAAGTGATATAAAGTGTCTTAAGTCTTTTAAAAAGCAAACAATGTCTCTTTCAAGCACAAAGTGCCTGGTTTGGAGTGAAAAATCTCTGCAAAGGGCCGCAGAGGAGGAGATGCGTGGAAAATGGTGTGTGCGTCGGTTTTGCCCCTTCACATACGGACTTGCATCGTTATTTTTCACTCGGGGAAGACATTGTGTCGATTTCCGGCGCTCGGACAGGTCTCCTCTGTGGGTCGCAGGGTTTTCAGACGCCCTGGGGTCTGTGCGTAGAATCCTGGACTTGTTGTCCGGCTGTGCGTCGTTCCGGTGGGCTGTGCGTGGAATCATCTTCCTCACGGCAGGCGCTGCGTCGATTTCCCCTCTGGAAGTCTGGCAGCGTTGTCCAGGCGGGCCGTGCGTCGAAGTTCCGGTCGCACCGCAGGCGCTGCGTTGATCTTTTCCTCACCAAGTCGAGCGGCGTCTTTCCGGGTCGGCGTGCAGTGAATTTTTCACCGCTGAACAAGCTGTGCGTCGAATTTGTCACCGCACAAGGAGTCCAGTTGAAAGAGAGAAGTCTTTTTGGTCCTGAGACTTCAGGGAACAGGAGGCAAGCTCTGACCAAGCCCTTGGAGAGCACTTCAGCAGCAAGGCAGGAGTTCAACAAGGCAGCAGGGCAACAGCAAGGCAGCAGTCCTCTGTAGAAAGCAGTCAGGTGAGTCCTTTAGGCAGCCAGGCAGTTCTTCTTGTCAGGGTGCAGGTACTGGTTCAGGTTTCTTCACCAGGAAGTGTCTGAGGTGGTAGGGCAGAGGCCCTGTTTTATACCCAAATGTGCCTTTGAAGTGGGGGAGACTTCAAAGAGTGGCTTAAAAGTGCACCAGGTCCCCTTTCAGTTCAATCCTGTCTGCCAGGGTCCCAGTAGGGGGTGTGGAAGTCCTTTGTGTGAGAGCGGGCCCTCCACCCTCCCAGCCCAGGTAGACCCATTCAAAATGCAGATGTATGCAAGTGAGGCTGAGTACCCTGTGTTTGGGGTGTGTCTGAGTGAATGCACAAGGAGCTGTCAACTAAACCCAGCCAGACGTGGATTGTAAGGCACAGAAAGATTTAAGTGCAAAGAAATGCTCACTTTTTAAAAGTGGCATTTCTAGAATAGTAATATTAAATCAAACTTCACCAGTCAGCAGGATTTTGTATTACCATTCTGGCCATACTAAATATGACCTTCCTACTCCTTTCAGATCAGCAGCTACCACTTCAATAATGTATGAGGGCAGCCCCAATGTTAGATTATGAAGGGAGCAGGCCTCACAGTAGTGTAAAAACGAATTTAGGAGGTTTACACTACCGGGACATGTAAACTACACAGGCACATGTCCTGCCTTTTACCCACACAGCACCCTGCTCTAGAGGTTACCTAGGGCACACATTACAGGTGACTTATATGTAGAGAAAGGGGAGGTTTAGGCTTGGCAAGTATTTGTAAATGCCAAGTCGAGGTGACAGTGAAACTGCACACACAGGCCTTGCAATGGCAGGCCTGAGACAAGGTAAAGGGGCTACTAAAGTGGGTGGCACAACTAGTGCTGCAGGCCCACTAGTAGCATTTAATCTACAGGCCCTAGGCACATACAGTGCACATTACTAGGGACTTAGAAGTAAATTAAATAGTCCAATTGGGTATGATCCGATGTTACTATGTTTAAAGGGAGAGAGCATATGCACTTTGTGCACTTTACCACTGCTAGCCAGTGCTAGAGTCTAAAAACCAGCAAAAACAGTGTCCAAAAAGTGGAGGGAGGCAGGCAAAAATTTAGGGGTGACCACCCTAAGGCTGTCAGGCTAACACTATACAATAAAATGGAGGACCCGCTATTCCCAGGGGCCTGGGCATGGGTAATTATAACAGTAACAATAGATAGTTCCTTTGGATTCGGAGTAATTTATGGAAAAAAATAAAATGTTATGAAATGGTGATTTTTTTTCTTCACCGCTGTTGTATATTGTGTCAGTGCTGCCTGTTGTGCTGTGCTTCTACTACACCCTTTTCTCCCCTTATAAACTAAACTTCCCATCTCTTTGCTTCATGCTTGTGAGAATACTGACATTGATGTGTCTTGATAGGTATTATTTGAAGTATTTGTTGATAACTGACATTTTGTGAATAGGTCAGTGGGCAGAATGTAGTCACTTTATTAGTTGGAAAAGACAGCTGTCAGTGCGTTTTCCAGATATCTTATTTCTGCCCTCGAAATATTTGTAGTTACTGGGACCTGTTGCTCACTGACTCAGTGAGCACACCTGGAATCACGTGCACTGCTGTTTACAGAACCATTTACAAAAGAAAATGTCTTAAGCAAATTCAGTCATTTCAGTGACAAAAAAGTCAGGAACCTATTTATTCCTTCTTAGCCGTATATAATTATCAAGCTGAGAAACAATTTCCTTTTATGCCAGGTGGTCGCAACCATTAGGACCCAAGACAGAATTAATTTCTCTGCGATTCGAAATATTCGATTATAATGAGAAGTATTTGTCAAAGCAGGCTTAAGCGCCTAAGACTTGTCATTTCTTTGCCCTTTCTCCCATTGTTCTCAGAGACCACTTTTCTGATGTCTCTGGGCCGGAGACAATGTACAGTATAGGCATGCAAGACGTCCGTATGCAATGAAAATCTACAAAAAACAAAGATTTCCAGGCTTACTTATGGTCCAGTATTCTTATTCCAGGCGATTTTTCACTTGAGAATTCACTTAAAGTAAAAAGAGGTGGAAATGTGGACAAGCCAAATTTTATAACTTTCTTTTAACTTCATTTTCAAAATGGTTTCCTGCTTGAAGAAATGTATTCCCGACACCTCATGAAATATTTTGTGTGCTCTTATTTCCTGACATTAGTTAGTAATTTATTCCACTGGATAGTCAACAAAACTGACGAATTAGTACTGGTAATAAGCCGAATCAGCAAGGGGAAATGTCCAAATATCTTCATGGCTATGAATTGGGACAGTCACCAGGCATTACACCTCCTCTTCGGGTTTAGTGTGCGCACACACAGATGGGTGTCTACCACATCTAAGTTTCTCTAACGTTTACTAAAAAGTTTGTGAATCAGTCGCGCAGTGTTTGAGTGTTCAATGCTAAAACATGAACTTCTGATTTTGTATTAGGTGCCTCATTCGCATAAAAGATCTCCTCAAGTGTTTCCAGAGTTGTCAAATGCTGAAAACTATTGTCGCAATCCAGGAGGAGAGAGTGAACGTCCATGGTGTTATACAATGGACCAGAATAAACGATGGGAATACTGCAATGTGCCCCTCTGTGGAACAGGTAAGCGTCTCTTCAACCAGTACCCCGATGAAGCACAGTAATGCTAGGGGCACAATTAGCTGTATATTCACCATAGCAGTCAATCCCATCTATGAGTGATTCACTCTTTCAGTATGTTCCAATAGCTTTTATTTTCAAGATCTTAAAACGTCAGTTGATAACCATTAAATAGTATACTTTATAAGTTTTAAGTTGTTTCAAGCTTCAGTTGGTTGTGCATGCTACACCCTAAAACGCCTCATCAGAGGTAATTAGCGCTATATAAGTGCAATTACAATTACATCGAACATTGCATAACCATTTATTTTAAATACATGCCCTATATGCACAAATTGGAATTTGAGATGAGTGAGAATGACATTGACAACCCCATTATAGATGCCACCTCTTCAATGTTGATTCCACTTAAGAAATTAGGACTAGACTGTTACATTTTTTTTTCCTATTCCAAAATTCTCTTTTTTGAAATATCACACTTCTGTTTTCGGAAAATCTAGATCAACATTCAAAAATTAATCGCTTGCCGATCAGCAATCAGAGCTTAATTTGAGCCGGTGGGGGGCACAGGCACTTACTTTTGGAGGCCAGCACTTATTTCTGCCTATCATACATTTCCTGAGACCAACGTAGTGAAAAACAAACAAAATGAAACAAGCATTTGTAAAGCAATGGGTCTCACCTTCGCTTGAGTTAGAGCTATTGGTGTTGTAAATTTATAACTGGGCTTTTCTTGCCACATAAATTAGTCAACCCTGATCATAATTTGGTCTTTTCCTGTAACAAAATTCCAGTGGCCATTCATATATCTAAAGCACTTCCCTTTACCTTCTTCCTCTATCTGCAGCCAAACATGAAAATGTTGCCATTTAGCATCCGAATTTAAATCTGCCATCAGAGTTGCTGGCTGGCTAACACAATTCCCAAAATAAGACAGCCATGAAGGAGTAATGAGAGAAATAAACTAGAAACATCACCCAAATATATCAAGTGAGTTCAAACAGTCATAGTGTAATAAGGATGTTAAGTTGGCCTGAATCATGGTCATAATTGTAATAAGAGATTAATAAAACATATACAATTATTCTATGAACCCAATAAAACCTTCATCAGAAATAAACGTTTGCCGTTAGACTGTAATGCTCACAACAGCCCCTAGAGGACACCACAAAAAAATAGCATTTATAAGAAACATGGGCATGTTACAATATAGTTAGACCCTAGAGGACATAACCACATGAAAAGAAAATGACTGAAAGTATTGCAGTGTAACCATATATTTAGTCCCTAATGAGAGTAGTGCATTGAACATTTTCAGGGCTAACAGGCCTACGGCAACGTCATTTCAAACAAGACCCTTAAAACACAAACAACTCTCAGCTGTAATTCAAAATTTCCAGCCATGAGAGAGATTAAAAAGACACTTAATGGAGGGAGGGGTTATTATTTTGCCCCCCCCACTAACCTAGTGTGGGGACTAATAAGATTTAGACAGAAGGAACAGGTTGTGGTGAATGTTTTGAAGGTGGTCTCATTGTCCTAGGACCACCACGGGCTGAGTTATAAGCAAAAACGTTTTGTAAAAGAATGCCCTGCGAAGCATTATGGGATGACCAAGTGCAGCAAATATTGTAGTATGTTGACTGTAATGCTCAGAACAGCCCCTAGAGAACACCACAATACAAGTATCATTTGTAAGAAACATGTCATATAACCATATAACTAGCCCCTAGAGAGCATAACCACTTGAAAATAGAATGAGACAGAGTACTGTAGTGCAACCATAGATTTAACCCCTGGAGGGAAATAGTGCCTTACACATTTTCAGTTCTCGCATGCCTACTGCAATATTAAGGCCTTTAGAACACAAACTACTCCAATTTATTAATCAAAAGTTCCAGCCATAAGAGAGCTTAAAAAGTGACTGAATGGTGGAAGGGATTATTATTTTGCCCCCCCCCCCCCACTAACCTAGTGTGTGGACCCACGGATGACCTAAACAGAAAGAGTGCATCATGCTGAACGTTTTGGTGGTGGTCCCATTGTCCTAGGACCACCAAAGGCTGAGTTGTGGGCAAAAAAACATTTTGAAAATGAATGCCTGCAAAGCCATCATGGGGAGACTCTTTTCGAGTGCAGTGAATATTGTAGTATTGGCTCTAACGCTATGCCGGGAGAGCCATGTTGCAGATTTCTTTTTTTGTTTTTGTTTTTTGTAAAGCATTTATCAGTTATAAGTGCTCTTGGGAAAGCTATGGAGCATGAAGGGGAGAGCCAAAAGAAATGACCCTAATTAGGCAACAGTGTGAACAATGTGACCAGCGCTCCAATACTGCTGATGGAGTTTGCGCTGCTTGAGCTTTGAGCGTTGTGAGGGCCATGGCTGCCTTGGAGCAAGAAGGGGAGAGAAAAAAGAAAAAAATAGTTCACCCACGCTGAAGTATATCAGCAATCATGCAATTATCCATGTAACAGGGTCAATCTGCAAGGCGGTAACAAAGCCGCCCCAAGGCAAGATAAACGTAAAGCAATTGCCATTGACATCAAGAGATCTTTGAAAGGCAAGCCCATGAACAGGTGAAAGTGATGGGCGTGGTTAAAAGCTCACAATACTTAAAACAGGTCAAAGCACTTGGACGCTTGACCTAAACAAGGCTGCCTGTTAGATGAGGCTGTGAGAGAGGCAGACCACGCTCATAATTATTCAAGCTTAAGACACCAGAAACAAAGTAAACAAAAAGGCATAGAAGTCTAACATTCTAAAACATGTTATTTCAATAGGACACTGACAGACAGATGAGCATATGGTTCTACCAAAGGTAGACTCAGTTTCTCAGTGATGAGGAAACATCGTATCCTACAGGTCTTCCATTACCTATCAGTCACTATGTCAGTGACTCTGTCTTTCAGCACAGACATGGGACTGGTGTCCATGCACAATCTGTACACTGCTGCTCACCTGTGAAAAGATTTTGGAGTTGTCTGGGCGGGAGAGAAGAACAAAATAAACTGACATAAATTGATTGACCCATACTTTTGACTTTTGGTGCCACAAAATTGTCTAATCCATGCCACAAGCTAGTTGTTGGTAATGTTATTAACCCAAGGCAGAAATAAGAGTTCTAAGCAAGAAATACACACATTTGTGCATAGCTAAGGAATAGCAGGCATACAGGTATGGTACGTTAGGTCTTTTAGAAATTGGGTTGTTGGTTGACTGGGGTGTGAGCCCTAGTTAAGCAGCAACCCTAATCTTTTTCAGAATAAGGCACAAGCAAACCCCAAATTCATTTGTACTGAACCCCATGGTACCTTGGCACAAAGCAGTTAAGCTTAACTTGGAGGCAATGTGTAAAGTATTTGTGCAACACTTCACTGTTTTACTGTTTGAAAACACCAAACAAAAATAATAACACAACAGGTTGGGAAAATAGAGATGTTTCAATAGATATGACAAGACCAAACAAGAAAAATCCAATTAGTAGAACTGAAGATATTGAATTTTAAAGTTTTAGAGAAGATAGCACCAAAAGGCATAACGGGCCAACTGTGGACATCTAGTCAGGCCAGACCGGGCCAAAGTCACAAGTTCAGGGAACATGCAATTGAGAGTGGGCCTGCTACGGAGACCCATTTGGGCCCGCTGCACAACAGTACCATAAATCCTGGTTTGCGCATAATCGCATTGATCCACATGAAAGATGCATAATGCCCCTGAAGCAATGTGTCTGTTTAGAGGTGTGGCGAGTGAGCGTAGCAAGGGCTTTTTGAGTCAACATCAAAGATCGTCGAAGATGCAGCTCGCAATTAGGGCAATAACTCAGTTCCAAAGGGCTACAAGTCTGCAATGTGGAGTCCATCGCAAACATCGAGGATCCCATTGTCAAGGAATGTGAGAGCCTGAACTGAGAAAATGCCATGCAGTGGCAGTACCGAAGGCATTCCGGATTGCAGCAGTGATGCAGGTCTTTGCGATGGGCCCAATCCATGCAGTAGCAGAGACTTGTCTGTTGAACTCTGGGTTGCACAGTGCAGCAGAAGAGATTCGTCTGTTCCGCCTGACTGACAAAGGCTGGTAAAGCACCTTAAGTCAAGTCAATCAATCTTTATTCGATCAAAATATTTGACCAAAGAAGCATGAGAACCATCTACACCTTAACAAATAAAAACATTAATTAATTTTAAAATACATAAAAATACCTACAATACAACCATTAGTTAAAAGACATTACATTTTCTCAGTCTGATTGCTGCAATTATGAAACTAAGTGTGAAGGTACAAATTTCCGTCATAGCTAAAGATTGGAGAGATATCTGTATGCTATAAAGTGCTTGTGCAATAGAATGGGGCACAAGAACTGGGCTCTGAGTAGGCAATACGGTTTACAAAATAAGATGAAATGCTCTGTTGATTGAAAGGAAGTGAAATTGCATAGGCAGCGTAAAGAAAATTCACCCTGGAGACAACAGTGGGAAAGGCAACTAGGTGGTAGACCAAATTTAATTTAAACCATGTCAAATAAAACCTATGTTGGGGGTTGGAAACCCAAGTTAAATACGATATCATTACAGACACATTACAAACTTGAATACAATTTACAACAGAGTGCATACCGAGGACATAACAATTCAACCCTCTTCCCTATATGAGGCAAAGGTCTTTTTCACCCTATCTTTTGCATTACAGTTTATCCCTTCAGGAGAGTCAGAGTGCTCAGGCCCAAACTGTAGAAGGTATTCTTAATATAAGCCAGACATGGAAAAGATTGCATGTGGTCTAAAATCAAACAATCTTTCAAAACTTTTCAGGGAAATAACAGCCACCGGGGAACTCCATCGTTTTAACCATAATAACAAGGGGGGGGGGGGGGGCAGTGCCCGCAAAGTCCTCTAAGTGCTCCATTCCACATTCAAGGTGTAGAATATAACTTGCAGTGGTGCGAAAGACTGAGTAATCGCACAGGAATTTATTTTCTGCTGCCTGCAATTTCGCTGGCACAGCGCATCCCGACACTCCCGCCCCATAAACCTCAATGGGAAAACATTTACTCCTATAAAGCTGAATCATCTCCCTAATTGGCTTAAAATGAATCCTTGCTGCAAATCTAAATACCATGTCACACGCTGACCCCATCTTTTATGCTCTCTGTTAAATTGACCTCTCCCATGATCTACTCACATCTAACAAAATACCTAAATAATAAAAATATGGGACTGTCTCAATCAAGGTCCCCCCATTACTAAGACACTTAGATTTAGTGTTTTGAGGCTCATAAATCATTACAAATGACTTGTTGATTGACCTTAAGTCTTAGTTTTATCATGAAATCATTAAAACCAATTAAAAGACTCTGGAGACCATTTGCTGCCAAAGCTAAAAGGACAGCATCGTCGGCATATAAAAGTACAGCGTCTGCCTTCAACCCAATTCAGGGAACATCTTTACTTTGTCTATAAAAAAGCTCTTAGTCAATTAATATACAATAAAAACTAAAAGGGTGCTAGAATGCAGCCCTGCCTTACAACTCTGTAATTCTGATTGGTTTCACAGGTGTAGTGGACTGTGGTGGTTGTATCCTGATGAGGACTTTTTAATAAATCCAATAAGGGCTGATCAGTACCCACCTGACCAATTAGCTCCCAAAGAATTTCCCTGTCCACTAAGTCAAAGGCACAGGAGAAGTCCATAAATGCTGTGTGGAGAACACCTCTCCTGGCCTTGACATACTTCCTCCAGATAAGTGTTAAATTATGGACCTGTTTCACCGTCCCTAGGCCAGGTCTAAAGCCATATTCAAATGGTAAGAAATAGGAGGCTGCCTCCGCCCAATCCTCCAACTTACCAAGGATCACTCACCCAAGGATCTTTACAGTAAAGTCTAATGAAGAGATTGGGTGGTAACATGTGGACAGATTCCGGTCACCCTTCTAAAAAATGAGCACTATAAAGGCCCCTCTCCAAGAGTTCAATAGGCTGCCCTTTACGGATACCCTTAAGACATTAGTCAGAATAGGGGACCAGAAGTCTACATTGTTTTAAAATAAATCTACTGGGACTCCTTCTGGCTCTGGGGCCTTACCACTGGCTGCACGCTGAATTGCCGACGCAATCAAGTCAGATAACCACTCCTCGCCTACCTCTTTAGGTGGAATCATGTCTTTGCTCAACTACCTCACAGTTTGGATGAAAAATATGGGAAAAATGTTATATCCAATCCTGTTTGCTAATATGGCATTCAATGACAGTGGATTGTTTATCAGAAAAAAGGGTTGAGTTACGGTCTCCCAAAAAAGTTTGTTGTCTTTAATCTTTTAAATAGGCAGCTTTTTCCCAAATCCTCCCAGGACTTTCTTCTAATTTCTTGCCTCCTATTCCCTGGAGCCTGCTTATAAGCTTTCCTTGCTTCCTTTACCTCCTCTATATTACACAGATTTTTATTAGTAGCTCTTTTTAATGCTTTAAGCGCTACTGTAGATTGTGGACTAAACCATGCATTTACAGAGAACTTTCTCTTTGAAATAGTTTTAGATAAATGTCTTGCCACCATACTACCAATTTTAAAACTCTCTATAACATCATTGGGGGGGGGGTGATATCTAATGAAAGACAGCAGATAACATAGTTAAAAGTTACACTAATCAGTTTGTTAAACTTGTTTGGTTCTATATTTTGCCACTTAAGCCATACCACTCTATTTACAGCTTTACAAACTGACAACTTTGCTGTATCCACTGCCTCAGGTTTTATATTAAAGTAAAAGCACAGTCAGATGCGATTGTAGTCACTGAAAGAGAGGGGAAGCACTTCATTATGTGCTATCTTGCCCACAAGGTCAGCTGAGAGAAGCACAAAATCTATTGTGTGACCCTTACCCCTGCTAGTAAAAGTAGGGGGATCAAGGTTACCCTGCCCATGGACTTCAGAGGCATAGCTTAAATTATATGATAAAATCAGTCGATTTAATGCTTCACCATAAGCTGAATGCACAAAGTGACTGACAGGATTCCATATGTATCAGTAAATCCACAAACTTGTTCTACAGAATAGGTATATTTTGTAATATTGACATCTCCAGCCCATATGACTGGAACAAATGTTTCCTCTTGTTTTTCAACAAAAACCGTGAATACCCTCCCTAGCGCTTCAGCTATTTCAGTGGACTGCAGAGAAAAAAAAATAAAAGTAAAAATTTAAAAGACCACATTTATCATATTAACTAGTTGGAAATATTAAATTTGGTAACATGGGGTGGATTCAACTACTTTAACATTAAGGCTTCCAATGGCACAAGAGATAAATACAGCCAAACCACTCTTACCTCTCCCAACAGATTGACAGTATTGCAGGTACACAGTATGATTTTAAACCCATTCAAAGCAATCAGATCAATGACCAATGCTTCTTGACAACAAATAGTGTCAACTTTTTAGGCAAAAAACACCCAATCCTCATTTAAACGTTTCCCCTGAGCCCCAGCAATGTACCAAGAAAGGAACTGAAAACCCTGGGCATGAGCAGAATTGGTGTTATCACAAGTTTCGTTAACCAATAGTTGTATAGTGTGGGTAGATAAAATCTCCCTGACTGCTTTGTTACTAGCTTGAACTACTAATGGCTCTAGCATTAGTCATTTTCTGTTAGCTCTTACAGGGCTTCAAAATGATTTGAATGAACGGGAACCAATGTGTATGGGGTACTATCAGGGGGTAAAGTGCAAAGAGTCTATGGCCCCTTTTGGTTGAACAGAAGTTGGAGGGAGTGACTGTTTTGCTAAATTCTTATCCCCGGAGAGATAATTACATTGCAGCCCTTGGCTTGGTCTCAAAGGGTCACTATCCCTGCCCCCTGCTGTGATGGTAGATGATGCAGTACAGATTTGTAAAGCTGAGGGGTCTTCAGCAAATGCACCTTGGTGGGGCCCACCTTCAGCTCCTAAAGATTGATTACAGGCTTGCATTGCAGGCCCCGCTTGGGGAAGAATTGTTTGTTGACCCTCATAAATAACACTTGCCAGGGCCTCTAAGTGATCCACAATGGTCCCTAGCCAGATTATTATTGATTTTAAAATATCAACAACTATATTACCAATACAAGAATAGAATTCCTCTGTAAAGTTCACTACCCTCCCTTTATCCAAATCAGCATTCAATATACTTTCCTCCTGACTGAGATTCTGATTTAAAATACTTTTTTGAGTTCCCAGTCTCTGTTTTTTAATTTTCATGCCCACTTCGGTTCTTTTTCTTTTTGCACTTTTAGTTTTTAGCCCTACTTCTCGCCAACATCTAATTTTGAGATTTGAGAACAAGAAGATGGGCCTACAGAAGTTAGTGGGAAAAATGGGACAATGGTTTGCAAGGCCTGTTGAGTCTCCGCCACCAGTGGTTTAAAGTCCTGAGTTGCGTTATCAATAGACAGGGGGAAGGTAAAGTCAATCTCCATTCAGCAGTTCAATTTCCTTTGTTGTGAACCCTGCTGCATGCTGCAGGAACCCACCTAAGGTGGTACCTGCAGCGGAAGGCCTAGGGATAGGTGTTTTGCGTTTGCCTATGTTTCCCCCAATGACAATTCCCGTCAGACACTAGATTAAACTGAAAGAAACACACTCTCATTGTCAATTGTTTTTTTTGGGGGGGGTGCTTTGATAAATGTTTACAGTACCTTATAAAATTCAGCAGTCTCCCAGTGTGTGGAGCCAAGAGGGGTGGCTCAGCTGAGCCTCGTGCAGACAGGCCCAGGCTTTGCCTGGGCAAGTCCCACATGTGTTCCACACAGCAGGAGCCCCTGCTGCTGTATTAGCACCACTGGGCACGAAGATTGGTGAGTGAGACCTACAGGTATCGCAGTGGTGGCCGGGGGTTGAAGTCAGGCTTCCCCCGGTCAAAATCAGTGCGCGTTCCGTGCAGCGGGATCCCCTGCTGCTGAATAAGTGCCTCTGGGCACGAAGTGGTGGGCAGGACCTCCAGGTCCTGCAATGGTGGCTAGGCAAGGAAGTCAGGCTCCCCCAGTCAAAATCAGTGTGCGTTCCATGCAGGGGGAGCCCCTGCTAGTGTATAAGTGCCCCTGGGCGCGAAGAGTAGTGAGCGGGACCTCCTGGTGGCACTGTGGTAGCCTGGGGTTGAAGTCTGGCTCCCCTCAGTCAAAATCAGTGTGCATTCCTTAAGTCAGCTTCTAAGGGCCCAGGACTGGGGTAGCACCACATGGCAGGCCAGAGTCACAGGTGGCAGAATCCAGGTGCCGATGAAAGCTTATTGGAAGCCTGTTATGTCCCTGAGGCTTCAGATAAATAGGCCATCCTACTAGCTCATGGAATCACTCTGGGTTCAAGAGATGCAGGTCCAGTCCCTCTCACAAAAAGAGCTGCCAATCAGCACAACAAAGCAGGAGTCCAGCACAGTGCACTCCAGCAGACTGGCAGTTCTTCAGCATCACAGCAGTCTTTATTCTTAGCAAAGTATCCACAGGTCCAGAAGTATACTGAAAAGTTGATGTCTGAGGTCCAGTATTTATACCCATTTCTGCCTTTGAAGTAAGGGAGAAACTTCTAGAGGATTGCCTTTGAAGTCCCCAAGCACCCTGCCTTCCCTGCCCTGGCTCCAGACTAACTACGAGGGGAATCCAGCCCTTTCTGTGGAGGCAGGACACAGCCTATTCAGGTGTAAAGGGGACTGTGCCAAGCATCCTTCCTCCCATCCTGCCAGTGATGACCCATCCAAGCACACATAAGCTCCCTATTGTTTGTGGCTGTTCAGGAGGAATACACAAATCTCAACCTTCATCTACACCCGGTCATATGGCCAGAGACGGCCACTAAATGACTAAGGCAAGAAAAGTGTAACTTCCAGAATTTAAAATACGACTTCACCATAAGTTAGGATTGTGATTCCAGAGATACCAAACTTGTACTGATCATCTCTTCCCATTTAGACATTACACTTATAAAATATAATAAGGGAACTCCAGTGTTATCCTATAGGAAAGATAGGCATTGCAGTAGGGAAAACACATTTAAGAGTCTTTCATTATCAGGACATGACAAAACATGCAAGTACATGTCCTACTTTTTAAATACATTGCACCCTGCCCTCTGGGCTTCCCAGGGCCTACCTTCAGTGTGGCTGATATGTATAAAAGAGACCTTTGCCAGGTCGAAATGGCAGTTTACACTGCACACACAGGCTCTGCAGTGGCAGGCCTGAGACATGCTTAAAGGCTACTTAAGTGGGTAGCACAATCAGGGCTGCAGTCCCATTAATAACATTGAATTTACAGGCCCTGGGTATATGTAATACCATTGTACTAGGGATTTATAAGTAAATTAAATATGCCAATTTAGGATAAGCCAATCTATGATTCAATAAATAAGGTCAAAAAAGGGGATGAATCCAGAGAGGCTCCTTAATTAGGGCATTGTCATGAGGGGCAGTGTGATGCTGGAGCCTTTGATTGTCAGCCTATGTATTATTCTCATTATTTTTGGTTGCATCCTAATTGTCCTTTCCTGGTCCAACCACTCAGGCTCGGAGTCTCCTGATCCCAGTTCTCCTCCCAGCCTCGTCTTGAACTGGTCATTGATTTGTCTCGGTCTTCCTCCTTCTAGTCTTTTTCCTATTCCTCATTAACAACACGTTTGAAGTTAAAATGTGTAGTTAAATTGACAAACAACATTTGTCCACCAACATTTCCTTAGAGATGAAAAGATGCGGATCCTGTGGAAGCTATCAGGTGCAAGAGATATGCAGTGGTGAAAATATGTAAATGCCTTTGACAGCCAACAGAGGCCCTCTCCAAGATAACTTAAAAACAAAATGCATCATGTGCCCAAGATGTGCTGTCACATGCCCAGAAAGGAAAAAACCTAGTAACACTCTCTGAGGAATACATAAGCCTTAAACTGTGACACGAACCATGTCTGCAGACACCAGTGGGAACATTCCAGTGTCAGTGACCAGTTGACACTGGGTACACAGCATGACCTTAACACATATATTTTATATTTGTACGGGGTACCGTTCAGGCACTGTGGGTATGTCCTGGCTATCACTGTGTCATTAACCTCTGTTATGTGGCGTCGGTGATAGCAGAGCTCTTATGTTACATCAAGTTAGAGGTGTGTTTTTTTAGAGTGCAAACATTCGACTCCCCAAAAAAAGTCCTGTTTGTTATTATTGGGAGGCAAATAAACTTAAATTCCTCTGGGTGTGAAGGGGGTGGCAGCAATGTCAAAAAACACATGTAGATACACGTGTCTATGTTCATTCTGTACATCAAATCAAGGGGGATACATAAAGCAAAACAACGTACTTGAAAGAGAGGAGGGAGACGGTGCCATATATGGACAGCACTTTTAGGTTTTGAAACTCGGTTCTTTGTTACTTTAAAAGGGTGAGTAGTACATGTGGCTCTCAGTAGCAAACGTCCCCTGAAATAGTGAGTAACAGCACTTTAATATTCCAGTTTACAGCAATGGGAGGAACAACATGTGAGTGCACGAATGTGATAAATTGAGGCAGTGACAAACAGGCAAGCACCCTGTGTGTGATAGTGGTAATGTATGAATAGCACAATGCAGGTCGTTCAGTGCCAACTGGCTTCTACGCCTCAGTGCCCTGCTGTTGTATATCTGAAACTGAGTGAGTTCTTGATGGATGAAATTAATAACTCGATTTTCCGCAAGAAGATGGCTCTAGAATCTGGAATTAACTTCTATGCAAAAAGAACCATGCATTTGCAATGCAATAGGTCTTGCATATTTCAAACAAGTTAATTGTCATCTTTTGACAACAGCGCCCACGAGCAAAAGCAAAAAACCATGAGTAAAAACTAGGAAAAGATGACAATAATATAAAGTTAGCTTTCCAAAATAAAACTTTGCAATTTTGTTTGTCCTGCTGGTCACATTTTTGCCAGTCACAAGCCTTTTGCGTTTGGGGCACAGGAAGTTAGTGCCCATCGTGATGAGGTACTATTTTGTTCTAAGTTGAAATCAATTAGTACTTTATCCCTGCTCCACACACAGGAACTGAAATGATGCCAGACATGCCTTGACAAATTAGGAGGCTGTAAAAAAAGAGTGCCACACAAACCAAAAAATGGTGAGTGACAGACGGGCTCCAAACCCGTTACTGAACACAATAGCGTCTCAAATGCGAGACACATGCTCATGCACTCGCAGGCTCAACCCTAAAAACTGAGGCAGAGAAATACAGAAAATTTGTTACCAAGGGAGAAAACAAACTCCTGTAAGAGTGAGATAAATGAGTAGGGAGTGGCTCCAGTGAATTGAAGAGGCCTGAAGTGGATTCTGGACTGTCCACCCTTGCTATTTGCGCTCTGACATTTTATAGCGTGAGTGTCTGAGTAGTGTTTTGAGCACCAGCACTTACCATTTTACCAATAAAGCACTGTCAGCAATACTTTCACAACTAAAGCTATTTTCTCTTTATGGAAGTTCTGCACCTAAGGGGCATTGTTACACAACATCTTAATAGCAGTATGAATCTGACATCCACAAATAAAATGTATTCTCTCAGTTAGAGCCTTTAATTGACATTTAGTTACTGAACAAGAAACTAAGAAACATAAATACGGATTCATCCAAGCCACATTTCCAGCTGGGATCTTCTTCTGTCATTTGTAATAAGGCACCTGACTCAAGTCTTGTTTATGGTTTTCAAGCAATTGGTCTGAGTCTTGGTGTAGTCGCAATTCTTTATATATAGCTGATCCCATGACCAGAAATCCATCTTCACAGACCCATATATAGAGGCAGCTATTCAGGGCCTCTGTGCTATTTCTTGCAAATTGTATTTGATTATTTGGAATTTTCCACGATCTTATTTGAGGAAGCCAAAATCTCTTCTCTCAGGGCTTATGGATAATTGTTTTAGCTGATTGCCTGTGTCCAAAAATATTTTTTACTGTTAAGAATTTGGTTGTAAATGTCGTAAAACAGTGGTGCGTACTGGCATTTCTTTTGTCTTCATTATGTACTTCTGTTCTTCAGGCATAGCTGCTGAAAAAAGGTGTTTCCCTCCAATACTTTTAGGTCTACCTCTGTCATTAATTATGTATGTATGTTAAATATGAATGTAAATGGCCTTGTGTTACTAAACCTTACTTTAATTGGTCTAATTAGTCTCTTTAGGCAACTATGTGCACTTTAATCTTATGCAGATAGTCACAAACTGCTCCATCCTCTTACCTCAGGTTAGGCCCCACATACATTTGGTAAATGCGTGTGTTAATTGCCATGGAACTGGTAATAAACTGCAGAATTACACCCAGTAAAATCTGGGTCTGCACAGTAATCCCCATTCTATGAGGATCAGGTTTTATTATCAGGAGCTCCATAAAGAAATTCTACCTGATAATTCTGGCTCAAATTTCCACATTGAATTCCTGTGTACTCAACATATTTCAATGCGCCTACTAAGGCCCCAGTTGTAAACACTACCTAGATTATTCTGACCCTCGATTCACTGCCTATGAGAATTAGAGCCATGCTCTGTTCTGGATGTTTGGCACCAAAATATTAATGGAAAAAATCTTTGTTGTCTCAAAGTCTAATCTCACCATCTTCGGAGGTGGACTACATTTCTAGCAGCCCCTCTAGCCTTCAGGTATAAGCTGTTTAGGAATCACAAAATACTCTAATTCTTGCCTGAGGTTATCATCTTCTTGGTTCTCTCCGAACTTCCTCCTGAGGATACATCGTTTGTCTCATGTTCATACCAAACATCA
Source organism: Pleurodeles waltl (assembly GCF_031143425.1). Lineage (NCBI taxonomy): Eukaryota > Metazoa > Chordata > Amphibia > Caudata > Salamandridae > Pleurodeles > Pleurodeles waltl. Next base: position 470,070,650 of record NC_090437.1, read on the forward strand.
ACATACTCATCTTATCCAGTGCTTAATTTGTAGAACAATAAGCACGAGTGCTTAAACGCTGAAACAGGCAGTAGCACTTGCATACTGAGAACCACCCTACATGGTCTTAAACCTCCCCAGGCCGCTTTAATCCACCTCCAGACACCCCCGCCCCCTTGTCTCACTGTAGCAGGTTCCTGCTTTCTCCCTATGTGAAGGAGTTTCAATCTGTTTTTTCCTCCTCCTTTCTGTCATGAAATGGTGGATGAGGAAAAATAAGAGACAGTTTCCCTAAATGAGCGCCAGTGGCCCCACCGGCATCCACCGACTCAAATTAAGTACTGGACGCAAACCCTTGTTAGTGCACCTTTGTCACAGCAGTTCCCCAACAGCAACCCCTTCACAGTCATGGGGAAACACACTGCTTGTTTGGGGTACAGGACCTCTTGGTCCCAGGCCACTCTCAACAGAGGACAGCGTGGATCATAGCACAAATGCTGCAGTCAGATGAAAGGAAGAAAATTGACAGTTGTGTCTTAAGCATATACCTTCACATCTGAAAATGGCAGAATATATTTGAGTCTTTGTGAAGTAAAATGGTGTAAGTTCAGTTTGGATCTCAGTATGTATTAGAGGGGTTATGGCGCCTGCCAAAACATTGTGCAGTGTGTGGAAGCTAGTGTGGAGAATGGCTTCCTAGTCTGAGAGCTATCCCTTTGGAGACACAAGGGACCTAGGCGCAGTTAAAGGGGTGAATTTAGGAATAAGACTTTCAGAAAGACCACCTTTTTACCCTGTACTGTACATCTGTGGCTGAAAGCCAGACACTAGCCGTGTGTCATTGAAGCACAGATGGGCTGAGCTGCTCCACAGTGAGATCCGGAGAAGGTGCCTGTCATGCACAGGCATGTAAATATGAAAACACCAAGCATCCACACAGGAAGGTGGAAGACTGTGCACCACACACCCAGGACATCTCGCCTCCACATCCCTGACCCACAGGAAGCTCATCAAGGCCCCATTAGCTCCTGTATACATAGGCTATCAGGATCTGACTTGCAGAGTCCCTACAGGTGCCCAGGCCTAATCCTGGGAGGTCGGCAGTGGGAGGAGAGCCTGCCTTGTGAAGGACAGAGCTCCTGTCATGGGTCCAGTGCTGGTAGGGAAGGTTCTAGGGGCCATATGTACGAACAGTTTTTCCCATAGACACAGAATGGGTAAAAACCTTTGCTACATCTGGCCCTTGGTCTTTTGGAGCCCCAGGCAAGATGGGAATCTATGAGGCCCCCTAATTTGCATTCAGTGTCACATGAAATGACATCACAGGTAATGACATCACAAGAAATATTACAGGAAGTGCCATCAACTGACTGTTGTTGGAGCGATTTTGCAAGAAGCAACTTTCCTGGTGTAGATCTCAGTCAAACAACAAAAACATAAATAATAGCACAAAGGAATGAATATATTTTAAGGTTCTTTCAAGTGGAATTACTTTATATTAGTCACACCGGATGGAAAGGCTCGGCCTAAGTCTCTCCAAAACGTACACCATTAATCAAATTTTAACTAATTGGTTTCAGATTAATGCATCATATATGTGTGTATGGCGTATTTATATAGTGCAAACCTAGCCAAAAGGTTGGAGAGTGCTGTACAGTGTGAAAGCCAAAGAGAAAGTCAACATGTGATAAGAGGAGTAAATGATGGACTGTTTCTACATCATGATATAGTGTTTTTAAAGAGTTGAGTATTCAGCTGTTGCTTAAACTGCTGCTGGTTTGGGCGGTCGGATGGAAATGGGGATATTGTTCAAATATTTGGTGCATGGATGGAAAAGCCCTTTTTCTATTTAACACTTTCTCCATCTAAAGGTGTCCTTGCTGCGAGTGTGCAGCGAGCCACTGCGATCATAAGCTTGTTGTGAAAGTAGGCAGGGTTGTCAGTTATATGTAGTTTGTATAATGTGAATCTACCCAAAAGGCAGCAGAGTGCTGTACAGGGTAACAAAAAAGCATAAAATCAAAGAGTAATAGGGAGAGTAGCTGGTTTGCCAACTGTTAATGCATTGTGGTGGCCTTGTAGATGACACAGCTGTTTCTGAAGGTGGTACAGGCTGGCAGGCGGAGCCTGTGAAGCTCCCATCAGGGTGGAACTATGTTGTCATATTTCTTCTGCCACTAGTTGGTGTGCTGCAGCGTGTAGAATGCCCTTAAAAGGGCACACTCTGGATTAATATTCCAAGATGGTTTTCAAGATACCTGGTGCAACATAAATATGTGGCACAGAAGATTTTTGAGCAAGAAAATATGAATACAAATAAAACATTTGAAATAGCTTGCCTTCTAATAAATACATCACCCAAGTCACTGTAATATACTAGTAAGTACCATAGGAAAATCATAGGTTGGCTAAAAAGAGTTGGTTTTGTGCCCTGAGACATGGCTACAAGGCACCTAGCAATGCCTCTGATGCTTTCAAATGTTCTGATACTAATTATTAATGTACACTTACATGGAGCAGACTGCATTTCTTTTTGTAAATTAGAATGATGTAAATTCAAATAACAGTTTTGAGATCCATCTCCTTTCACTACCACATGATGATTTCTCACAAGTTTGCATACCACTTGCAAAGATCATGTCCCAAATGCAATTAAATGATGCTTCAGGCCTTATTCACCAACCAATCCATTTCCTTGGGCCTCACCGTGCTTGACTATGGCCTCAAGGCCCAGGTTAGGGGGATGGGCATTTAGGGTTGTGTCTGGCCAGTATTTTAACATCACACCTGTATTTTATCATCATGGCTATCACTGTCATGGCTAACACAGAGCAAAAGAGCAATTATTTCAATTTAACTTTTTGGGATATAACTATGTAGTACAAACAATCCTTGCCTCATCGACAAAGTAAGAATTTTCACTTTGGAAGGGTGCCGACTATAAAGGCAAATGGTGTGCAGCAGAGTTCTTCAAATCGGGGGTAGAACCCTTTGGAAAGCCTTAATTGATTTAGGGGACACCGGACTCTGGCCAGGAGAAGCATTTATTATGCTCAAAGGACCAGAGACAAACATCATGCTTAAACCAGTGCTGTGTTTCAGTGAAGGAAAACAGATTGACAGTGAACCGCTCTATAATGGGCCATCAGTGATGTGCACAAGTGGAACAGGGATCTGGGGACTTAACACCAGTTTGCGGACAGGAAAGTACCTGGAAAGAATTATTTCTTGAACTTGGGAAGAAATCAAAGGACCCCCTTCTCTGAGCCTTGAGGTGCTTAACCAAGATTGTGAGGTCCAAGGGAGAAGGGCCCCCAGTGGACCGCACCCATGGTCCAGCACTGCCAGGCTAGGGTATGGCCCTCTTGAGTCATGCAGTGCTTGACTATGTCTGTGAGGCCCACAGAAGGGAGGGCCTTTCCCTGAGATGTTCTCACTATGCTCCAGCACTGCAAAGCACAGGGGGAGGGCCCTTTCTCCCTTGGACCTTGCAGCATTTGGCCATGGCTGGGAACTCTTGATGGCATGTATCAATCCCTAACTTCTAAAAGTGAAGAATAGGTTCCGCCCAACCAATTCATAGGCATCCTCGCGAGGCAGAAGTCAACTTTCCATAATTACTTTGCAGGACACTTAGTGATTTTTGATAACCTATATAATATTCTTAATGAAACTACAAGCACACTGAGTACATTTTGGGGTTTTCATCCCATTACACCCTGTCCTAAATCAGGCCTGTATTCTCTTTAACATATAAAGCATACTGGGAATGTTATGTGTCTTGAAACGAGCAATCTTGGTTCTCCTACTTGACCAAATTGTTTGATCTTTGGCAAATCATGTTCTTCCTGTATCCTTAACTCCTTATCTGCCATTATCTCATGGGCTGACTGGCCATTAACGTAAAGTAAAGATTTTAGGGTGAGTGCTGCCTGTTCCGGAATGTTTCATTCTCACTGTTTGCATTCCTCCTTGTTAGCAACTCTAAAGGTAAACATTTTAATAAAGTGACCCGTGCAGCTCACTTTCTTTGGTGCAAGTCCTCCATACCAGTTAACATGTTGGCAAATGCTGACTTCCTGCACCTCTGTACAGGAGAGTCCCTGTTAAGACATGCCATGACCCTCAGAGCCCTCTTCCCTGGGTCTTGTAACAATGGTCTGGTGCTGTAAGCCCAGTTGATGGGGGTTCCCCTCCACTGGACATCCCCCATATGATCCAGAGCTGCGAGGGGCAGGGGAGTGAGTAGGAGCTTTCCCCTGGGCCTCACATCTATGGTCGTGTGCTGCGAGGCCCAGTGGTCGTAAGCCAGATCCACTGTGTCCCCAACCATGGTTTAGCACTTCTAGTCCCAGGGAAGGGTGGTCCCAACCCCCTGGGCCTCACTGCTATTGTCTAGTGTGGTAAGCCTCATGAGTGTAGGCCCCAATGATGGGGGGTCCTCACATCCATGATCTAGTGCTTCAAGGTTCAGAAGAGAAGAGTCCCCATCCCTGGGCCATGCAGATATGACCCATCACTGTGAGACCCAAAACAGGGCTCCCCTGCCCCCGGGACTTCCGTCATGGTATAGCACTGCCAGGCAATTAGGCTGCCATCGTGTTTTTCTAATAATTTGGGATTTTCTGCATCTGCCGCATAATCCATCATCTGCTACATAATCTACAGATTTCAACAAAAAAGAATGTTTCTAGCTCAAATGTTTCAAAAGTTACTAATAATGCAGCAGCACATGTTGTCATACAGTGGAATGCCCTTTTGAAAGATTGACTGGTCACTTATTGGTTGCTTATTGCTCAGTTTGGTTGTTAAACTGATACTGAGGGGCAACATATGCACAGTCAGTGTTAACAAGTGTACAAATCAGAAAATAATTAATTAATACACAGACTGGCTAACAGACTGCGTTGCCACCCCAATTGACACCATCAGTACAGCACCTGTCTAACGAAGTCCGGCTCACACCCCTGCACCAGTATTCCCAGAGGCCCCTACAAAATTAAGCCCTCAAGGAAGTGCAGCTTGGACTCACATATCGACCCACCAGTTTTGGCCCCTGCATGCAAGTACTACACCTGTCACGTGGGCTACCAGCCACTCCTCCTAGACCTCGCCTCACGCACCCACACTCTTCAAAATTGCCACCATACCTGCCATCAAGCCATTCATCATAGAAGGCGCACCTTCCACCCAGGCTTCCAGGTGGAAAGAAGATCTTCTCTTCTTTGAAGCAACCAAAGTAGACAACGCCCAGAAAAGAGCAATGCTACTCCATCTTGGTGGGAAAGACATTCACAGAATTTCGAAAACCATCAAAGAAGCCGCCCCGAAGACCCACCTCCCGCTAATAAATGCACTAAATGCCCACTTTGGGCAGATGCTCAACACAGACTACGGATGTTTTATTTTTTGCCAGGCCCGTCAATTAGCGGATGAATCAACAGACTAATTCGACATGCGTCTGAAGGAATTAGCCAGCACCTGCCAATTCACGAATGAAAGAAAGGAAATCAGAGGGCAAATAATAGAAGGATGCGTGTCCATAAACCTAAGAGAACTAATTCTTGAGGAGTCAGGACGATCGCTAGCAGACATACTCACGTTGGAGAGAACAAAAGAACTCTCCAAGGATAGAGCATTGCATATGGAAGCAGCGCTAACAAGCCGAAACCCAAACAGCGCTATGCACCAAATAAGGCATGCGGCTAGTGCGGAGGACCCTCTCACCGCCCCTCAGACTGCCTGGCCAGAGGGAAGACATGCGCAGGATGCATGAAACTCAATCACTTCCTGAAGGTGTGCAGGTCAATGAAAGGAAGGACCTCGAACCCTACGACCAACGCCATCTTTTATCCGCAAAGTTAAACTAGTGACATGGACGATGATGAAAATGAGGAACATTTCATTCCATTTTCACGATAGGCTCAGCATCTGGCACGACATGACAAATACCCAGATGCAGCATACAAGTTGGAGGACACACAACCCCAGTGATGGTGGACATGGGCGCCTCGATTAATATCATGTCATCCGACACATATGAGGAGATGAATCCACCCCCAAGTCTGACCCCAACAACCGCCAGAGTATTTGCTTACGGACACTCCTTCCCACTTGTCATGAGGCGAATATTCAAAATGACTTTGGCCCATGGACCCCACTCAATCGAACAAGTGTGCGTAGCAAAAGACGGCCACGGCATGCTGCTAGGATGTGGCGCTGCCGAAGCTGTAGGCATAGTGTCTTTTACTTTCGGAGTGTATGAAGAGTCCATTGGTGACATGCTGAAAGACTTCCACGGCATCTTCGAGGGCATTGGCTGTTTAAAGAGCAAGGAGATCAAGCTCCACATAGACAAAACCATCCAACCAGTAGCCCTTTTCCATTGTCGCATTGCTTTTCACCTATGACCATTAGTTGAAAAAGAACTAGATAACCTTGAGGTAGCCGGCATAATTGAGAGTCACTGGTCCAACGCCATGGGTATCCCTGATCGTAGTGGCCAGGAAACTCAAGCAGCCCTGGGACGTGAGGATCTGCGTCAACATGAGGCTACCCAGTGTAGCCATCAAGAGAGAACAACACCTCACCCCGACCATAGATGATCTGATTGGCGAAATCAGTGGAGCCTGCTGGTTCTCAAAGCTAGACTTGAGATCTGGATACCACCAACTAATTCTCGCCGAGGAATCCCGCTACCTAACAACGTTTTCAACACATGTGGGGCTCCGTCGCTATCGCCGGCTCAATTTTGGAATCTCTAGCACTGCTGAGGTATTCCAAAACACCATCTACAAACTGCTGGCTGACCTCCCTAGAGTTCTCAATGTCAGCGACGACATCTTCTTGCACGCTCGCACCCTGCCCGTACACCAGAATCGCCTAAAGAAGGTGCCCCAGAGAATCCAGGACTCAGGTTTGACACTCCATCGCAAATATAAAGCTGCAATTTTTTGGCTATGTTTTCTCATCCAAAGGTGTTGCTCCAGATCTGGCCAAGGTCTAAGACATCAAAGATGCACCTCCCCCGACAACAGTAACAGAAATTTGCAGTTTCCTAGGCATGGTAAACTACTATGGCTGTTTCATAAAAGGACTCACCCTCCTAACACAACCGCTACGAGACCTCACCAAATCAGCAACACCATGGGAGTGGGGACCTGTCCAAGATGCGGCGTTTCAAAACACCAAGGACGCACTGTCTGCAGACATCATATTAAGGTACTTCAACCCGTCCAAAGACACCTCCATAGCTGTAGATGCGGGCCCAAAGGGACTAGGATCGGTACTGCTACAAAAGGAAAATCAAGAGGACTGGTCTCCAGTGACCTACGCCAGTTAGTCCTTCACCCCGACTGAGCAGAGGTACTCGCAAATAGAAAAGGAAGCCATTGCAATACACTGGGGGATGTAGGCACTTCCACATGTATGTGTATGGACATCCATTTACAGTTCTGACAGATCATAAACCTTTGCTTCCCCTTTTTAATGGGACAGCCTCTAACCCACCTCCTCGAATTAAGAAGTGGTTGCTCCAACTCCAGAAGTACAACTGTCGAATAGAATATCTGCCAGGATCCAACAATCCAGCAGACTACCTCGCGTGCCACCCCGATCAGCCATTGAAGAAGAAGAGAGAGAGGCGCAGGAAGCAGACGAGTACGTTAGGCACGTGGCTGAACGATCTCGCCCTCGACCTATATCGAATGAAGAGCTCTGTCAAGCTACAGAACAAGACGAGTGTCTCCAGAAAGCGCTTGCAGCAGCCCGGAGTGGACAGTGGCATGTTCTAAAACGACAGTGGCCCCAACTCACAATGCAATCCAGGCGCATCATGGAGAGCCTACATCATGTTCAAGAAGAACTTACTGCGGGCCTGGATGGATGCCTACTCCATGGACACCGTCTTGTTGTCCCTTCCAGCCTAGTAGATCAGGCTGTTCAGTTAGCCCATGCAGATCACTAAGGCATGGTGAAGACAAAAAACATACTGAGGGCTAAGGTGTGGTTTCCCATGATGGAGGAGAAGGTGGAAACCATGATCCGGCCATGTGAGTGGTGTCAAGCAGCAGGGAGTCCAAATCCTCCAGCCCCCATCACCACCGAACGAGGACCAAGTCGACCGTGGGAGGTAGTGAGTATTGATTTTGGCAGATGGCTGGCAAATGCTAGTCTCAATAGATGACTGCTCGAAATATCCTGAGGTGGAGATCCTCCAGTCCTTGACAGCCACCGATGTACTCCTCAAAATAGAAAAGATTCTAGCCACCCATGGCCTCATTAAGGAAATGCGAACAGACAATGGGCCACCGTTCCAAGGTCGAGAGGTGGCATCATACCTAACATCCATGGGAATCGTCCACAAGAAGATAACACCTTGCTGGCCACAAGCCAACGGGGGAAGTGGAAAGGTTCATGAGAACCCTCAACAAGGTTGTCAGGATTACCAGTGCGTCTCATCAATCACCTGGAATGGCTATCTAGTCGTTCCTACGAAACTATTGTCTGACACCCCATGCCACGTCAAAATGCGCTCCCGCTCATTTGTCTATGGGGCGAGTAGTGCAAGACTCTATTCCATACCACCCAGACTGGGCACTCAAGTGCACCAATGATGAGTAGACCTATGAAAGGTGAAAGACCACAAATGATCGAGCGAGCCGTCACAGGGGTGCCAAAGTATTAGATTTCTGAGTAGGGGACAAGGTGCTCGTGAAGGACAGGAACCCGGGCAGCAAGTTCAGGCTGCCATTGGACCCTCATCCTTGGACGATTGTGAGACATCAAGGCACCCTAGTGGTTGCTCACAGAGGATCGGAGGAACTCACCCGGAATGTGTCAGTGTTCAAACGATTTCATTCCACAGCTCCATCGTCTGGGCCAATGCACACGATCGTCTTGCTAGAGGAAAGAATCCCTTATCTCTCCACTGATGACAGTGTCCACGACATTACTGAGGGTGTCAGGGGCCAAGTACTTACTCCTCCTTTGCCCCACCAGGACTCGTACTGCCGGACCCCTGAGCTCGTGTCATCAGAGCCCAGAATCCCAGATCACTCCGTTTGCACGAGATATGGTCTAAGGCGCAGCCCCCTGCCATCTGTCATGCTCCAAAACTACATAGCTTGATCCGTGGCAGGTCAACATTGAACGTGGACCTGAACCTGAATGTGACTGAACTGAATATCTGGTATGTTTTTTATTGGACTGAAACGCAAATAATGTAGCGCATCGTTTACATTCCGATGTTAAAATAATTTTCAAGCTCGAAAGAACAACTGTTCAATGTGAACGGACCCCTTGGTTTGAGAAAAAGTAATTCTCATTTTAACTCCATTCATCGCTGCGAGCCCTGGAGCCTGGAGGTTCTCCAAGCAGCTTGCCTGATGTGTGTCAGAGTATTCATTTGTTGCTGCAGTGTGTTGGCGGGGAAACAGTTCAGATGGAAACTGACACCTGACAGTGCAGGCCTTTGAGATAAATGGACAAATTTGAAATATCTGTGAGTGTTCACGCATAAGGCTTGTCTGATTCAGCTGCGTGATTTGCATCTACGGTTACTACCATGGACGTCAATTCACGGAAATGCCAGGGGTAGCGGAAGTTACATCACACGCCCTTTGTCCTCCACTATTACTCAAACACACAAATTGTGTTTATGTGAGAAAGGGTGTATGTTAGGGTCACTCACCTGCAGGCACACACAACATACATGTAAAAGCATTTTTACTTACCTGCCATACAGCTGGACATATTCCAGCTAATTGTGCTCCCTTTTTATCACACTAATAGTAAGTAATATATTATTAATCACAAATAATGTGATCATAAATTGACAGAAAACAATGAGTGGATGCCCACCTGACTTTCATAAGGGCGAGCTGCACTGTGTTCCTGGCAATGAAATTGCCACCTCTGAGGCCAGGGGTTGCAAAGACAGTGCTACGGTAGCAAAGAGAAAGTCAGGGGTCATAGCTGCGAAACCCCCCGGAGACCCTTAAATGACGTTCATGGTTACTACAAGAACAGAGATGCTAGAGCTTGGGGATCCTACACTGACCAATTTCCAATAGCAACACAATCAAAGCTAACCTGCAGGAACTTCTGCTCACACGTGTGTCACTGGGTTCTGCCTAAAGCTTGTGTGCGAAAAGGCCTCTTTTTGACATGGTTAGCCCCCACTTTTTGCCTGATGTATGACGTAGCCTAGAAATGGTAATGCCAAGGCCCCTTTCTAACCAGGTTTCCTGTGCCGGAGCTCTTTCCCTAAAACTGTTGTGATGCATTGGCACAATGGAATACACCTTTAGCTACCTCTTTAAGTCCCTAGTAAAAGGTACATGGGTACCCAGGGGATGGGGTATTAAGGGTAGGGCAGTGAGGGCAGCAGCATTGATTGTGCCACCCTCTAGGGCCATGCATCCAGATGCACTCAGCAATGCCATCGCAGGCTGGGTGTCCTGGTGCAAACCTAAAACACAAACTCGACATGGCACACTGGGTGTGTGTCCTGTCCACCATACACTATGGATAAGACACCCCTCTGGTGGGTCCTCCAGCCCTAAGGCAGGGTGCACCATAGTATATGTGAGAGCATAGCTGCATGACAAAATGCCCTCACTGTGTCCTTCCCAAACCTAGGACATAGTAAGTGAACAGAGCAGCAATTTTAATACATGTGCTGGACACTGGTCAATACGAGTTTCCCAGCTTCATGATGGCCACTCTGAACCCTGGGTTGTTTAGTATCAAACAACTCAGGATGATAAATCCAAACTGGTACTAGTATTGGATTTATCTCTATATGTACCCAGGGGTCACCTTAGAGGTGCCCCCTGCAGAAGCGAACTCTCCTGGCATGGTTGGTGGCTTGTCCTATCCAGCCTGCCACTTCCAGACACCCAATCTACAGACCTTGGGGAGAGATCCATCGCTCTGGTTTCTAGAACAATGCCCTTCCTGGGTGGAGGTGCTAACACCCCCTCCCTCAGGAGTGTGAACTGCACTGGTGGTAAGCTTCAAAGGGCTTTCCGTCTTTGAAACTCGACCCCCAGGGCTGCTGCTAGCTGCAGATGGTCAACCTGTTTGCAAACCAATACTTTTCACAGGAGCAAAGGCGGGAAACTACACAAAGGGTAGGAGGAGTGGCCCCACCTGGCTTGCATCACCTCTAAGGTGTTGCCTGTGAGGTGGACACTCCGTTTCATTTTCCTCCATCTTAGATGGAACGAAAATAGCCAATCAGGGACAGGGAAATTACCCTTACCACAGGAAGTGAACACTATACTGGGTGTAGCCACGCAAAGTATGTGTCCTATTGTACACTACCAGGTTTCCGTTAAAACGGCCACTAAATTCAGCACTTAATGGGCATCCCTAGACCACGTGATCAGATTCAATGGACAAAAAGACCAGCACCCAGAAGAAGCAAGGCACAAGAACTGTGGACCTGCTTCACAAAGAAAAGGCACCAAATCGCGCCTGCAGCACCCAGGACCTGACAATTGCCACTGAGGAACTGATGGACAACTGAAAAAACTCTAAAGAACCCCAGAGGACCTCCAGGCTTCCCGAAGCACTCCCTCCAGAGTGGAGGTACCACTCTGCAAAAAGAAGAAACCAGCAAACCAGTGAGGGTCACTTTACGGACCAGCTGTTAACTCCGAACCGGAAGTCACAGCTGGACTCGATGACACACAGATGACCCGAGAACAAACCCTGCAAATGTGCCAAGTTCGGTGGCACTGTGCCTTCCAGTGGTCAAACTGTACCAATACCATGGGTATTGTTCAGTTAACGTCAGACACCAAGAAAACCAGACCGCCCAGGGCTGAAAAAGGACTAGGAGGAATCCCCAGTCAAGGGACTTCAGGAACAACTTGGACCTCCTGCCAGAGTGCCCTCGTTTTCCTGCAAACAATCCTTGAACTGACTTAACTCCAGCTCCAAAGGGCATCTTTGTGCACAGCTCCTGGCTCACCGATTCTCTCTGCACCTGGCCGCCCTGTGCCCCACAACAAAGAACCTGCTGTGCCCTAGTCCCTCACCCCTTGCGACTTCAACACTCCAGGGGGACCCCAAGGAACCACCTATAAACTTACATGTGCAGTGCTTTTCTAAGTGGTCCCTCACAGTGGCCAGCTCCAGAGACTTTTCCCAGCTGCTCCCAGTGGGACCCACCAGAGCTCCTCCAGCTGGCACAGTGTGCCCACCGACGACCTCGACCAATCTGCAAAAGAAGAACTTGGTAAACCAACTGTACAATTTTATATGTATTTTTAAAGGTGACTTTCCTTTGATTCCTATGGTGTATAATTACGCACAAAAAAGCTATTTTTCCTAAACTTGAAAAATTAATATCTCAAAAAGTGCTTAACCAATTTTGGTAATCTTGGTCTTAAAAATTACATAAAAATCAGATGTATTTTTATAAATTGGTCTTGAGTTATTCCTTCGAGTGTGTGAGTTGCATGATTGATACTGTGAATACAACAAATGCTTTGCACTTCTCCAAGAGTGGCCTACCTGCTCTACCAAGCTATCTTGAAAATTAGAGCATTAGGTGACTTATTTTTTACCCCTGTAAACCAACATGTGGTTGCCTGGAACCCCTACACAAAGTGCTTAGCTTTGCACACTACATAGTGGACCAGCCTCCTACAGCTTGTACTGCAGCTGCAGACAACAAGTGTTGGCTCTATCAATAGGTCTCACTTTTCAGTGGTGTAACCTGCCCTTTTTCATTTGCAGATTCTGCAGAAAGAAAAACATGCCAGTTTGCATATGTGAAACAGCACTGGCACTTTCAATTTACGCTGGGAACCCACAAGTTAGGGGTCAAGGTGTGGCAGAGGAAAGTGAATGAAGTCAGGAGGAGCTGAGCTTGAAAAGAAGTCAACAGTTAATTTATACTTCTATTTGCTGCAAAGAAATTGGCAATGAAGACACATGACAGTAAATCTGTTCTAGATTAATAGCGATGAAAGTACTATCTACTACTCTCACTTGTGACCTGACCTTCTGTGATACTGGCAGTAGTAGACCGCTGGCAAATTATGGCCTCACCGCATGTGCCATGCAACACGCATGCACCATGTGTAACTGTGCAAATGTAATAATGTGATGTTGGCTGATCACTGTCGCGCTCTAACCGTACAGGTCAAGCAGGCGTTCTGCTAAATTTCAGCTTGGCCTGCCAGACTTGCTACCCAGTTGCTCCCAGGCTGTCATGCTGCCACTGCAAGACTCACGCAGCACAGCACTTATGGTGCCGGTATGACAGGTGCGTGCTGGCAGTTTTTATTATATAGTGCTGTGCACACCGTGAAGGAGGCGTGATCTGACATGGACTGCACTTGGTTTTGGGAAGCCACCGGCCCAGGTCACAATCACCAGCATGCAATTGATAAGTTAATATGAATACTTTATAGGCCGCTTCTGCTGGATTTTCAGTTCAGTGCGTCCGAGCTGTTAACAGTAAACAGCTACACACTTTTTAATTAGTCAAATGTCGCATTGTTTGTTTCTAGACCTGAACTTTCCAGGAGGACCCAGCCTGCCTCGCCCCCAGTCCGCCCTCAACCACAATAATTAACTAATGCAAATGACATGTTGTATGAAAGGCAGGCAGGCACTGCTAACATCACTGACGTGATGTAGTCATCATGCCTCGAGCTGGGTGGGCCATCCTCTGAAGACATACCAGACAGACATGCATTCCAACCGAAGGAGAACAGGACCAGTAGGTACATTTATTTTTAATAATAACTGGGCCCCTCGCACAGGGGAGAAACATTCAGTGGCCCTGGCCATGTTAAGTATGTGCCAGTGCCAAGCACCGGAAACCACGAGCACAAATTAAGCTCTGATCTTATTCGTCCTCAGCGATGATGATCTAAGGAAAAGTAAGAGGGTAACTGATCGATATCTCCTTCATTGAGGTTGCAATATTAGACACCGTCATTTCTGTCTTCTTCATCCCTGGTGTTGGAGGACAGTTTCAGAGGACACTACTCTTCATACTGCTCCTTAGTATTATTGATTAAGGGGTGCAATATGACCTTCTGGCCTTTCCTCATTATAGATGGGGAAGTCAAATGGCCCCCCTATTCCACTCTCTTGTGCTGGTTGTGTGGGCAGGTGGTAAGTTCCTGCTACGTGGCTTCTGGTTTTCTTCTTTCTGATAGTTGAGGGGATGAGTTAAATGCTTGCTCAGCATGTCCCTCTCCAGAGTGACAAATGCATTCTTCTTTACAACCTTCTGAATCACCTTCTGGAATATGCACCAGTGACAACAGATTAAAGTTTGGTTACAAGTCTTCATGATCACTAATCATAACAGGCTGCAGCTAATCCAATTACCCTACACATGTAAGGAGAGTTGTATGAAAGTGACCAATGCTCTTACTTGTTATTCATTGGCAATTTGTGAAATGTTGCATTATAGATCAAAGAGCCACTATACAATGCACAGCAAAACAGCCAGGAAAGGAAGGGCTTTTGTGGGTGGTGGTAGGGTCTGGTAGCAGTGAAGAGGTAGCTGATGGAAGAAATGGTGGTTGGGAGCATTTATAAATATATCCTTCCTTTTCAGCAAATACAGCTGTTTACACATAGCACAGATGTTCATTAGTTGTGTGCTCATTACTGATGTTGTCCTTTTTCTTGTCATTACAGCATCTTTTGCAGTCACAGCAAGTCCAAGTTTTGAAACTCAAGGCCTACCATCTACTTCTTCTTACTCACCGACTTACTCCATGATAGTAATCATCTCAGTTCTCTCTGGATTTGCTGCCATAGTGTTTCTAATAATTACTACTCTTGTTTGCTACCGGAAGCAGAAACACTGGAAAAATAAAAAGAGGTAACACATAGTTATTGATGAATTAGTGTCTGCATTTATTTGGATCTTCTATACACCACCTACATTTCTTCTTATGTCCACTTTGGACTGCAAGTATCAGAATTACATAAGGGCTGACATAAGTTGCCAATTAATGCAATTCTGTAAATCATGCTTTCCTACCTCAGAAATCTAGATTGGATACAGCGTGTGGTTCTGCTTGTGGGGAGTGGGGCTTAATCCCTTGAAAGCAGGGGAGGGCGGGTGGCCAAAGTGTTTGGTGGACATACTATAATGTCTTTCTTGAAGAAGGCTGTCTTTAAGGGCTTCTTGAAACAGTGTAGGGAAATAAGGACCCTGGCTTTACTTTACATTCATGCTTCTTCATTGTGAAGGTAGTGGGTTTAATCAGGTTAGAACAACAAGATCTGTATGCAGCAAGAGTCTGTTTTCAGAGGTGATACAGCAATTTTCTTCCAAGAGTCTTAGAAAATGACACTTGCTCCCAGCAGTGTAAAGGATTATATGTACAATGGTATGGATAATCAGTAAGGTCCAACAAGTCGTTATCCAACATCATTGTTTTCTTAATCTCACCTTTATTGCTTTGGCATAGGCTATGATGCTGCATCATAATAGGAACTGTATAAGAGCCACTGCCAGTTCCGCTGAGTACCTTGGTTTCAGCAGCGAGTGTGTATCAGTTATACAAGTTGAAAGGGCTGTTTAGAAGCTGCCTTTTCTAAGTAATATATGCATCTTTGATCCACTGATGTGCCCAAGTCTATTGTTTAGTTAAGGTAAGATGGGTCTAAGTTACATAAGAATCATTTTTGTGCTCTGGGCTGTTCTGTGGCTTTTCATAGGTTTGGGTGTTGTTAATATATATTTGAATTGTTGATGGTGTTGCACAGTTTCCTTGCTACTGGACTCCTTTAGACACTGACGTGCAGGGGAAACAGCGAAAAGCCTCTTGGGACTATATCAGTTTTGGAGAAGTGGATGTGAAAACAAAATGTTGTCTTTGGTTAGTGATAAACAATTGCATCATTTGGAATGCTGTTCTTTTCATTATTGTTATTTTTCCATGTGGCTCAAAAGTGTATTATAGTCCATTGTCATAATCTGTTGGCAGATTCAAAATGTTCAGGCTAGCCAGCTGTCACATGTCAGGGAGCATAAAAATGTATTTTTTGATGTAGGCCAGAAAGCTTAGTGATGATTATGAAAGACTGAGTGAGCTTCTAAAATGTCTTTTGGTTGCTGAGTGGCCACTACATTCATTCATGATCTTATTGTAGGAAGGATGGTTGTAGACTAATGGTTCTTTGGAAAATGTGTTTTGCTTCTTAAGCAGGTGAATAATTGTTTTGTGTTCTAATACTCTAACAACTGTGGATAGTTGGCCTATGGCCTCTTGAAGGTGGGCAGGCTGACCACCAGCTTTAACTAGAGCATACTTCCTGCACCATAGCCATGTTGTCGAGACAGAAACATTTGTGCTTTGGGAGATGGTGGCAGGGGCTGGCTGAAGGTCATGGGCAAATTCCAACTTACATGCTCGAGACAAGGCTAAAGGCCAGTTAAATCTGAGCATACAGGATTGAATACAGTAGTTAACAAGTAGCTAACCAATATCATATCATGTACTCAAAGCCTGTGTGTGGTCAAAAGCCATTCCTAATTGAGTCCTGGGGCAGCAGGTTTTGTTGAAGGCCACCCCTTGCACCTTTAGCCCACTGTAGCTTTTGAAAAGCGATGCCCTGCAGAATCTGGGGGGAATAGACACCGGGTGGTAGGCCTGTCCTTTGGCTGTGCCTGTTATACTTGAGCAAGTTCCTAGAACTTTCTTCTAGTACTGCCCACTCTGCCTATCATAACACAACCACAATACTTCACTGGCAAACCTATGTTAGTGGAAGTTACCCTTCTTTGTTAACATCAATAAGTAACCAACAATAAGAAAAGCATAAAATCCCCTTGACAAACATAAGCTTAAGGAGTGTTATGGTTGTGATACAAAACCTAAAACTAAAATAAAATTCCCTAGTTTTGGTGTGCAATATAACCCTTTCTGATTATTCTTAAGGTGAGGAGTCTGCTGTTATAAGTATTATTCTCAGGTGCCAGACTGGATTCAAATTTAAACAACATTGTCCCAGCACATCACTAGGTGGTGCCATGAAGCTCCACTGTGACTTCAGTCTGCCTTGGAAGTGACTATGAAGCTGCAGATAATCACAACCCCTGTCGACCCAGATCACTTCCTTTTGTTCCATGCCTTCATACAAGGATCAAGAGGCTGATCCAACATTTTATCCATAAGTTGAAGAGTTTTTTTTCATAAACTTCTACTTTTTTCAATGTGCCACTATGTCACCTCCTAAAACTACAGGATGTAAGCCCTGTAGGCACTGTCCCAAATAAATATTTGTGACAGATCCCCACAAGGTGTGCCTCTCACTTTTGGATTAAGCACACCATGCCGTCATGCAAGGAGTGTGCCCTAATTAATCTGAAGGCAGTCCAGCAGCACAAAGCAAAGTTGTACACCGTCAATTACTGAAACAAGTTTCAGAAATCCTACTTCCACTCGAAGTCGAGGACACAGACCCATTTCTGCTTCCAAGGCTGTTCACGTGACTAGTACTTATGGATATGGTTGATGAGATATTGATGGCATTCCACAAATAATTTTGGACTCACCTGGCTCAAACCATCCGGAATGGTCAGGATGCCAGAAAATATATGGTCTGGTAGCTTGTCACTACTGACTGCATGGGCAGAGCTGTTGAACTAGTGTGGTGCTTCAGCAGCACCCACAGATGACATCCACAGGCTTCTCCGGGAACATGCAAGCCTCTCTGATGAACACTGTTGTTCAATGGTTCTCACCTGTTGGATGAGAAGGCTGATTCAACATTGAAATGTTGTAAAGTGAGCCAAGCCAATAGTATGTTCCTTTGGTTTTTCTAACCCTGTAGCACCTCCCACCCCACCAACCCTGTGGCAACAGCCTCCAAGTGGTTTGTTTGCCTCTAGTGGCACACAACACCATGTGGAATGCAGGATCAGATACTTCATCCAAGGTTGGTGACAGATATCATCCAAAAGGTGGGTTCTTCGGATCAGTTAACAAGGCTTTTATCTGCCATTCCTTTTAAAACTGCCACACATCCCGTCCACATCAGAGAATCTTTCAAAGCAGAGCCTGTCTATTTTGCTGTTAAAAGTGTGGACGGTTTTGGCTAAAAGACACATAGAGTGGATTCTGGTCCCGAAAATAGAGATTGGCTGGTATTACTGCTAATTCTTCTTATTTATCCCAAAGAAGGAGAGAGGCCTTTGCACCATTTTAGATCAACACCCTCTGAATGCTATGCTACAGAAGGACAAATTCAAGATGCACACTCTGGCCCAGGTTTTATCTGGCCGGGATCCAGGTTACTGGGTGATGGCTTTCGACCTGCAGAATGGCTGATTTTGTGTGGCAGTCATGCAGTCTTACAGACACTACGTCCAATTCAAGGTATGCAGGAGCATTTTCAATTTGTGATGCTCCCCTTCCGTCTTACTAGTGCCCATTAGGTGTTCATGCAAGGGATGTTGGTGGTCTCTGCACAACGTCAGATGTTGGGGATACCAGTTTTCCCTTACCTCAATTTCTGGCTGTTGAAGGGAGGCTTGCCACAGACAGCTGTTGACCACCTCCAAACAATTGAAAAAAACTGACATCGTTGGAGTTCCCAATCATCCTGCCAAAGTCACACAACTCCATTGCAGAGGCTCCCTTCTGTTGTAGCCATTCTAGATATGGTGCAGCTGCAGTCCTGCCCTCCATCACATCGAGTCTAGAACAATAAATGAACCCAGAGTTACAGCTCAATCCTGGGTCTTGGTGAAAGTGGCTTATTGGCTTCTGGGCCTCTTGGTCTACTGAATCCTACCCCTCAACTGTGCCAGGTGGCATATGTGGGGTATGCAAAAGATCCTGAAATCTTACTGGGTCCAGCTCTTGGAGAACCTGTCAAATTTCATCTAGCTATCAGAGGAGACAGCAAAAGATCTGCAGTGAAAGCTGCTCAACCACACTTGGCAGACCCCTCTCCCTGCCCCACCCAGAACTAATGGTAGTGACTGATCCTGGGAGAAGTGGAGATCAGAGACTGTGATGTGGGAACCAGTCTCCGTCAAGGACCATTTGAATGGCCAGGTGAATGGTCATCAATGTAGTTGATGGCCATTAACCTGCCATTGAAAGCCTTCCTACCATCCAGCAAAGAGGGGCTGTATCAAGTTCTTACAGACAACATCATCACCGTGTGGTACTACGACAAGCAGCATACGGTGAATCTTGGATCCTGTTCCAGGAGGCACTTCATCTCTGTAGCAGGCTGGAGCATTGGGACATTTCCCCGGTTGTGAACCACCTGGTGAGATCTTTAGAAGACAAGGGTGGATGAACTCAGCTTGTGGAGACTGGCAGATCACAAATGATGGTTGCACACCAAGTGGCAAAGGATATCACCCAGCAATAGGGAAAACTCTGGCTAGATCTTTTTGCCACAGCCATGAATATGCAGTGTTGAAATATTTGCATGTTGGAGTTTTCAAGAAGGCTGCCTCTCAAAGACGTATTCTGTATAGAGTGGTTCACAGGACTCCTGTACATCTTTCTGCCCCTGCCTCTTTTGCTCCAAGTCCTGAAGTAGATCAGGAACGACCGAGACCACGCCATCCTAGAGGTTCCAGATTGGGCAAGAAGGGAATGGTACTTGTAAATTCTGGGCATAAGCTTCTGTCGATGGGTCAGGCTAGTGCTTCAGGAGGATCTCCTGGCACAGCAGCTGGGCAGGAACCTGCCCCTGAACCTGCACAATCTGCACCTCCGTATAGGGAAATAAAACAATCACAAATTACTGGATTTGATCTTCCCCTTGAAGTTGGAAATGTCATCCTGGCTCCTTAGCGACCCTCTACAATGTCTATTTATGCCAGAGGCTGGGAAAAGTTTGTTGCCTAGTGTGGCACCAGCAATATTGAGCCATTACAGGCCAGACTGTAGATGTCAACTTGTTTGTTTTATCTCTGTCCTAGCAAGGACTTGCACTGTCACCGGTAAAGGATATTTGTCAGCCTTTTTGGCTTCTTTACATTTACCAGACCTGCTATCCTTGTTCAAATCACCAGTTGTGATGAGCTTTCTAAAGGTTTTGACTCATTTACTTCCTATAACACTGTGTGATGCCACAGTGGGATCTTAATTTGTTACTCACTTTGTTCACAATCACGACATTTGAACCAAACTACAGCTGTCTGTTACATCTCTTTACTTTGTAGCCTGTTTCTCGTCACAGTTATTTAGGTTTGTTGGGTGAGCAAGCTCCAGGATCTGTAGGTGCAGCCACTTTACACCATCTTGTTCCCCCAAATAGCTGATGTGGTTCAGGGCAACCTTTTTGTCAAGTTGTGACTGCTTGTAATGTTGGACAGTCCATCTCTCTCCCAATGTTCTTGCTTCCCTTCACCCCTCAAATGTGGATGAAAGACTTCATTTACTGAATCCCAAAAGACCTTTAAACCTTTGCATCGATCTCACCAAAGACTATTGGGTGAACACTTTGCTTTTTATAGGGTTCTCTGGGGCAAAGAAAGGTAAGGCAGTGCCGAAAAGAACTTTGTCAAGGCAAAAAGTCCTCTATATTAAAAGCTAGTACACACTAGCCAAGAAGAAGCCTCCGGAGGGGTTGAAAGACCATTCCATCAGAGCTAAGGCTGCTACCAGTGCCCTGGCAAGTGGCGTGCCTATCATTGATATCTGTCAGATGCTGATATGCATGTTCACAAAGCACTTCTACCTTGACTGCCAGGCCCAATGGGAAGGGCGATTGAGCCATTTTGCCAACCCAACATGTTGGGAGGTACTGCTTTGGTATCTAAAGTTAAGGAATCTGAAATCATAAGTATCCATTAAAAGAACAAGTTACTTAACTTTGGTAAACCTCTTTCTGGTAGCTACTGTAACCACAGGTCCTTCACCATCCTCCCCCCCATTCTGTTGAATCTCCTCTTTCTCCATTTCAAAAGGTCCCAAAAGTAGAGATCTGCATGCTAGTACCTGTGATTATTTTTTTGGCGTTGTGTTCGAGAGTGCCGACAAATTTGAGAACAAAAATGATGTTGATGCACAGGCGTTTTGCTTCTATGTAGCTCTAATTCACTTCCAGGGCAGAACAAAGTCAATGCAGTGCCACATGGCACCACCTACCAACAAAAGAGATCATTGCTGTTAAATCTTCCTAATCCAGTCCAGTGCCTGGGGATATTCAAAAGGTGGGGATTCTCTGATTAGATATATTGTCCACCAAAAAGAGTATTATCAAAGGTAAGTAACTTATTCAACTCACCCACTGAATATCTCTTAACCTGACCAAATGATGTTAAAGATATTACTGTTTTGTTTATGGTCACTATTACTCTAGCTCTTTAAACTAATCCCTGATCAACAGTTATTCTCCAACTAAGGTATAGTTCAACAGCTTTAATAAATCAAGAGCCCAAACGGTGCAGTGCTCAAGTGTGTGATATTGCACAACTTTTACAGTGATCCATATATACATGTGGGAGGTCTATTTGAATTTATAAAAGCAACAACAGCCCTTTCTTTAATCACAGTTTCTGGTTTCCAATTTAATTGTGTAATAGACAATAACGTGTGAAAATGCTGATGTTTCGTCCCTGTAGAGAATGTGCAAGGGTCTACTCAGGGCAGGAAATGCCATCTGGTACTTCACCTATCAGGGCAAGAGTTTAAAAAGAGGTCAATTTACTATTAATAACAGACTAATCTGTTTCAAAATAGGATTGAAAAGTACACCACAACTTTACCTCCCAGCAGTATACTTTGTTCACATGCTTGGCTATCTGGATCCACACTAGAGTAAACCTGTTAAATAAGTTCAGAAAGTGGGTACAATAGTATACAACAAGCCATGAGTAGGTCATGGTCCATCTAATCAATTAACAGCCTAAGAAAGGAGAATAGTATGTACTGCAGGCTATAGTGTAGTGGGAATTGCCCATACCACATTCTTGCTATCCCTTGAGTCTGACAAAACACATGTTTTATACATTATATTGTCTGAAAACAAACCCCTCATTGAGGTGCAGTTGAGGCATAGTACTTTAATTCTATTGCACATGCTGCGTACTGAAGAGCAACTCAAAAGACACCCCCCCCCCAATGTGGCCAATTATGAAAGAAGTCTCTATCAAATGCAGTTGGTTAGCTGTGTGTCATCATGTGCCCAGTTAGCATATCCCAGCCCATGTAAGGGTCAATATATCCACACAATGGTATTCTGCCCACTTTGAGTATACCATAATTCTTGTATACTATGTATGTAAGAACTTATAAAACCACCTTTCATGTGGATTCAAGTCTCAGTTAACTCGTAAACATGACTTACATCACTCACATGCATTTATATACCGCTTGCCATCACGAGCCCAGGCAGTGTAAGCTCCTGCACAGGTCATCCATTCTGTCACCTTTTTGTATATAAAGGCGAGTGCAATGCATCTCTCCTACCAAAAAAATGCCAGAATTAATCTGGATGCCTAGTCGAAACAGTACGCAGCCCACTCTTTCAACCATTTGTGTTTAAGGAGTTGGTAACACGCTCCCTCCAAGCCGTGTTGCCACAGCACGCAGTCTGCCTCTACTTTTCTCAAAGGATAAACCCAACACTTTGGGAGAGACATACTATTATCTCCTGTGGCTCATTCCGTGTACAAGACTGCTAACCTCTGTGGCCATCTTGGATAGGTATGAGTCAGCCTGATTGGCTGGTTCTCTGGTGTTATGCTTAACAGTGCGCCTCTAGTGTGTGAACCTGAAGATCCCGATGGCCCAGCCGGGTCAATACTAGGCATTTCCCTAAATATAATAATGTATCAATCCGCTTAGTTCTAAATGGGGGAACTTTTAGAGCAATTCGTCCCTCCCCCATCATGTGTAGACCGGAATAGCAGATTCAAATGGTTAAACAATGTGGTTTAAATATAAAATACAAAACTAAAGACAACCCTATCACAGAAATGACTAGGTGGTTGTTAAATCCTGAGTTTCACATATGTCATACCATCACACAGCAGAAAATGTTGTTCATGACCACGTTGCATGCTACTAGTGTTTGCTAGTCTGGCTGGCCGATACACACAATTTCATATGATATCAGGCTGATCTGGTGAAGTCCGTGATTTCCACATTCTAACACCTATAAAGGCAAGGTGGCTTGCAAATTCACATATTTACATTTAACGTCAGTCTGATCATATGAAGTTTAGGATGCACGCATTCTACACCTACAGTGGCAGGGTGGCTGCCATTCCCCTTAATTCACATATGTCATTAATTCCTTTTTCATTGCTTTTTAAGCATTCCATCCACCCGCATTTTCAGGTCGCCAACAGCTCTCCTAAGTTCCCCCTTTTGTATTGATATCTTACACTCTCCAAGACGTACCACTGTATCATATCCTCTGTGTATTGTGCATCACTGTAGTGTTTCACCAAATGTGTTCCTTCCACCTTTCATCTAATGTAGCTTCAGTGTTGACAAATCCTTTGCTTGATCATCTGTGTGGTTTTTCCTGGGTACATCAATTTGCATCGGCAACAAATCAAATATATCACATTTTTACTGTTACAGTAAGAGCGACCCCTCAACTGTATTTTTGATCCCACTATTTCTGTCTCTATGGTGTTACGCGTATATTTGCCTACAACACATCTGCCACATCTGAAATGGCCTATGGTTGGTAATCCCCAGGTCTGTGTAATGGTCTCTAGTTTTCTTTGATGTCTGTATCCTCTAACCATATAATCCCTTATGCTTTTAATCTTTTTATAGGTGAATACAGGACAATCACATTCCCCAATTATATATCAATGCCTGTTAATTATTTTACAACTAGAGTAGCTGGCCAGAGTAAATGGGAATACCATTATGTTGCACTCTTGGTTTATATTCTTGTTTTGCCTTGGTATGAGTAGTGTTTCCCAAGGACAATACCAGACTTGTTTTAATGTTCTGTGTACTATATTTCTCTGATTAGTAAGTGCTGTCCTCTTTGGACATATTATAGTGTATATACCTGTTCTCTACTTTTATATGGGATTTTTATATTACACAATTACATTGTACACAAGAATCTGTGATTAAAGAATGGACTGTTGTTGGATTTATGAACTAATTTTCCAAAATAGCTGCTATAATAGAGGAAGAAGAGACATATATAGAAATGAAACAAATAATATTGGTTTTTAATCCTTTTGTGTATGCAACAAACAATGTTTATGAGCTGAATATGAAAAAAATGTTTATCACTCCTGTTTTGGACACATTTTCATAGTTCATTTTATTTGTGTCTGCAGTTTCTCTTGGTACATTTGCAGAATGCTGAACATTTGAGAAGAGCTTTTCAACAAGTAAATTTTTTTGTAGGACAGGTTTTGCAAGTACATGCATGTGTAAGTTATGTGGATGGAGGCTTTAGACATTTCATAGGTTTAAGCACTCCATGAATATCTTCCAAACAAAATTCACACAGATCTTTCTACATATGTATGATGCAAAACATTTACAAATCTTCTGATCAAGTAGAGTGCTTTTTAAAGGTATCCATGCACAGAATATGGCATCGGTGGCAGGTAACATAGCAGGATTGATCTTGTGAACTCACTGTACCAAAGATTGACAAATGTGTAATAGTCAGAATTTGTTTTCCACACACGCACAAGGTGTGTTTTCTACGTCTTTAAAGTCACATTCTTCTTCTGTCTGAACAAATCCTTTTACAAACTTCAAAAGTTCAGCAGTTAAAGCTCCAAGCTTTGTTCCAGTTTTGCTCATTATGTCATCTTCGGTAAGGTATGTGCCTTGATTAGAACACTGGGCATCTCTGGGTCAGGTTTCTTGTATTGAATTTGAAGCAGGATTAACATGGCCAAGTACTGCCGATGCCTTCCCCAAATTTTTCTCCACTCCCTAGAGGCCCCCTGCTTAAGCTTACAATGCCTTGCACAGAACTACAACTTTTTGAGTTTAGGGGTCATAAACCCCGGATGTATTTTTATTAACAACAAACACATAAATCAATCAACAAACTGTACACAATAATCCCCATCATATTCACATAGTATTTACAACTTTTCAGATGCCTAGCCTTAAGAGAGTACACTAATACATCAGTTGATCCTATCACTAACTGAATCAATTTGTTCCTGCGTAGCCAGATGTCTGTGCTTGTGGATGAGATCATGACTGATGGCTAAGACACCAGTCCATGTCCTTCCCCATGCTAGGAGACCAAGGGGTAGTATCTCCATAGGGGATCATCCTACCCCTTCCCAAACTGACTTGTGGGTACACCCTGTAGATGGGGTCCCATCTGCCTGCCAGGATACCTACCTCAGGTGCCCCCTCCACCCTCAGGCACCCCGCCCCAAGGCCAGTGCTAGCTTTAAGACCTTTGATCATGCCCGGGTGGATGGCCCTAGGGGCCAAATGCCAGTGACCACTCGCAACCCCCCTGCACCCCTGGATGTCATCCTCACTTCCCAGCCAGCACCCCTTCGAGGATCCAATTACCATACCATCCTAATTGTCCCCTCAGTCAAGATTTCACCCTGCCACATGCCAGCATAGTAGGTCGACTATCTGGCCTCACCCTCCCACAGTCATTCACCTACCAAGGACAATGGACCAACCAATCCAGAAAGTTTTCCAACAACATATTGTTGCCCACCCGGGAAAGATGCACTCCATTCTGGAGGAAGAAGCCGTGGAATGACAGCTAACCTTGGTGGTCTAAACAACTTGGCAACTTGTTATTAATTCTCTTTACCGACTCAGTGAGTGCCTTAACTGACTGGCTGCACGTCCACTGCAATTGGGGGATCATGTGTGGTTGGTTAGCAAAGAAATTTCCACAGGTGGTGCTTGCCTGGTCAAATTCTGAAAACACCAACTCAAATAGCTGCCACTGACCCAAGGGGCACCAAGTCATTACCCCCAAGATGCAAAATGGCCCACCCCGTTCCCCCCCGGTGGTGAGCAACTTACAGGAAGCATTTAGTCCAGCACCAGCCTTACTTGAGTGAGGCGCACCCCGCACAACTGAAGAAAGAATAGTGGTATCCTGCCTGTGATACGCATGACAGAAAGGCACTCCTTACAAACAGGTCACCTGCCCATCGGACATAAGAGTGGCCAATGACCCACACTTCAGTGACCCCCGCAGCTCCTGCATGCACCTGAACCCTTGGAACCTCCCTACGACTGACACAGCCACCTAGAGACCTCCAAATTATAAATCCGACAACACATTTTACCAGGAGCTCTTTGCAAAAGTATGTGGTCACCATTCCCTTCCTGGTCCATCTTAGAATGAGGGATTTTGATCGCCAAGGACCCCGTCACTTCCACCCAATGAATATCAGCCAACTGCAACGCCCCTGGTATGTCCTTCTTCTTTCTCTCCACCAATTCACCCAGTCTGAGGGCCCCATAAAATACCAGGGTAAAGACCGCCTCAAATAGGGCAACCTCCCAATAGGAGGTACAGTTTTGCCCCAAAGCCCCCAAGATGGCTCCCAGTTTCACCACGCCAATGGGGTGCCTAGAATCTGGTTTGGTCCCCTGGAATCACTGCCAACCCTTAAGGGTCCTCTTTACCAGGAAGGATTTCATTCCATCAGGCACCCCCTACAGTGAGGCAAAGAAAGAAACTGCAGCAGTGTGGCGCCTAGTGCATGCTTCCTCCCTCAGAACCTCCAAAAATGGCAAGACTGACAAGGTGTCAGACCAAGGAAATTCATATAGGCCGAGAAAGCCCCCTCATCAGTACTCCTTGTCCTGGGTGCTAGACTGGTGCCAAAAACTACCAGACCTTGTGGCAGCCAATCTTCCATAGATATTCCAGGAAGGGCATTTGGAACTCCTCTGCTTCCGGGTGGTGGAACCTGAAAACCTGCATTTTAAAATGGGACAGGACATCAGGGGTGTTATTCAGGACACAAGGCACATGCTTTTCTCTAAAAATCACAATCAATCTCAGACACAGCAGCACACTTTCCTTCAGTACTCTCAGAATCATCTTGCACCTAGCAGCCTGTTGATTTAGTATTCCCCCACTGACATATTATCAGACCAGAAAATCACAGACTGGTTGCAAAATCTCTCAGGCCAGATTGACAATGCTGCAAGAATCGGGAATAGTTCCAGAAAACCAATATTAGTTACTAGCCACATTGCACCCATTCAGTGGGCCACAGTTGGGCACACCAGGCCGTATCAAATATAGTGCCAAAACCCTCACTGCCTGGTGCATCAGTAAAGAGACCCAGCTCTTCGTTGCATCTAGTCGGGCAGGGCCACACGACCGTCCCATTAAAGTCATGCAAGAAGGACTCCCAAGTCCTCATATCCTGCTTGACCTCACTGAAGAGTCTGGTGTGGTGATGTCTCACCTTCAGCCCCAACACAGCCTACAAAATTGACTGAGAAAAGGGCCCCCAATGGTGGTGATTCACAGAACAAAATTGAGCTGCCCAGCCAAACATTGCAACTGATTGAGAGTGACCACCTTCACCCTCACGCATGCCTGTAGAGCTTTAGAGAAAGCAACAACCTTGTCTTTTGAAAGCCTGGACACCCCTGCCACATAATCTAATTCAATCCCCAAGAATTCCATTGTGTTGTAGGGACCCACCATCTTGACTGTGCAAGTGGGACCCCAAATTCGCCCATAACACTCTGAAAGACTCCCAATGCACCCTTACATTGATCAGACCCAGAGGGACCAAAAAAGAGGAAATCATCAAATAGTGGAGTACCCATAGATGCTGTGATTTGTGTCTGAAAACCCACAAGAAAGTGCTAGATTTCGCAAAATAGGAACAAGACACTGAGCAGCCCATTGGCATGCATTTATCAAATTTGTACTTCAGTTCCCACTGGAAACCAAAGAGATGCAAGTCGTCCAGGTGGACCAGTAGCAGTCTAAAGGCGGATTCAATGTATGATTTTGAGCACCAGGCCCCAGCTCCCACAGCATTTGAATTGCCTGATCCAAAGATGCATATCTGACTGAACACAGGGCCCCATCAATAGTTGTGTTCAGACTGGCCCTTAGCCGTCGACAGGTTATGGATTAATCTGAACTCACCTGGCTCTTTCTTAGGGACCACCCCTAGAGGGGAGCAAACAAAACCCTGCATGGGAACTCCATCAAAGGGACCCGCTACCCGCACCAACTTCAGTACCTTAAGAATCTTAATCCCTGCCACCTCTGGGTTAGACCTCACAGACAGCTGGTTCTTACAGTGGGTCGAGCCTACGTAGCCTTGGATCCGGGATCCTAAAACCATCTCTAAAGCCCTCATATAGCACCTGCATGGCTGCATGACTGGAGTAGGAATTAAGTCAAGGAACCATAGTCAACAAACTAGTAGGCGATAAGGCCTTACCATAAACCGAAACACCGTTCCTAGCTCCTGCCAGATCATCAATCATGTTTCTTGATACACTTATCCATGACTTCTGAAGCACTTTGAATTCGGGGTGGGAGGCATGGCCACAGAAAGAACAGTAGTGTTTGAACTGGCAGGTCCCCGGTGGCCGGGAGCACGTGCACCAATTGAAGTCCCAGCAGGCCCCTCTCTTAGCCGACCCCCCTCCCTGCAATTCCCAGGGCAGTTCCTGACCCCTCCCAAAAAGGCTGACCTCCAACCCCATGTGTTTGATTCGTGTACTGTAGCCATGTGATTATATGGATCTGGGCCCATCCTAGAGTAGGCTTATTTGCCTTGATCCTTCTAAACTCCTTATCGTAATCCTTCCATGCAATACCACTATCCTCATCATGTACACTCACAATCCTGTTCTGATAACAAGCTAACTTGGCTCCCAAATTGTTTAAATGCTCAGCTAGGATGGCCTGATAGGTCGAGAACGCCCTCACCCAGTTCGATAGTGACTCCTCAACCACCTTCTTTTGAGGCCAATGGCCACACTTCTTTGAATGAGTGTATTCTTTACATCTGTTAACCTCATCTTTATCTGATATATATGAACAAGAAGATCAAAGACATCAATGTAAGCCCCCTTTCAAATCTTTTCTTTAACACCAATCGGCACATGCAGCCCATGGTGCTCACTCTCAGAGCGAATATCACCAAGGTCTGTAAGGGGCCAAGAGTGATCAGCATCTGAATTTGCGGTTCCCTGGGTAGAAGAAGACATCACAGTAGTGCTCACTGCTGCTGGGGCTTTGCCCAATTGCTAGTCTGATACCACTGTCATAGGGGCAACCCGACTTACCTCTGGGCAGGACAATGAGGGAAGATCAACCTCCTACGCCCCCTCGCCATGCTTCATCCCAGCCATGTTCCCCTGAGACTCCTGGACACCCTTCAGGGTGTTTAGATGTGATACCAGACGCTTCGCTGTAGTAGATCTTGTTTAATTTTAATGGGTCTCAGGAGTTTAGCTTAGCCCTCTGGCTTGCAGGCCTGCGCCTCCCACTGACCTAGTGACTTTTGACCTACTTAGCCTGCTATGTCTTAGCCTATTTATTTTATTATTCCTTTTGGCTGCCTTTGTTTAGAGTTAGAACAATGTTTTGATTTGCGTTACTAGTGCCACTTTGTGAAGGCTTCACTATCCGTGTCACATCATGTCCCTTTCCCACTTATATGTGACTGGAACATAATGTACTTTTTGTGGGAATTGTTTACATAATTGCCACCACAAACCTGCCCCCTTATCTATTGTTTGGGAACATACCTGCAGATCTGTATAAATACACCTCACTCAGACAAGACTATCATAAGGATTTCTACCAGATGCTATCGACGCCATCTATGCTGCATTATACCTTGATGCAGACCCAGCCTTCGTGTCACAATGGAGGTTGACCTAGTCCTCATTCCAGCGTAACAAGGGTTGGGGGCGCTTCTCATGGACATGGTACTGGCAGATTAGGTTTATCACGCCTAGCTCTCGTTAGGTTAGAGATTAGGTCCTCTATGCTAGGGATTTTACATTTCATATTTATTACAAGATGGTGGGGGCCTTTGTTTTCACAACTTATCTTTACAATCATGCTTCTTTTATTATGCATAATCATTGCAGCTCATGCATTTTATTGTAAATTGCAGCCTTTTCAATAAATTTATTGAAAACTCTCCTGCATCTCCTTCATTGCCTGTGTGTGACTGAGACTTACTGCTAATGTGAAACAATTGTAACTTCTGTTCCAACACGACTCCCCTAACATGCTGCAGTCAATAGTCCATGCATAAGGCTGCCAGAAATCACCTTTTACTGTTTGAGTTTTTGTTGAGGTACTGCTTGTGAGCCAGGAAGGTTGGGCCTACAGTTGCAATTTGATGTAGGATTGGCCTAGTCACCTACAAACAAAAGTGCTGTCATCCCTAAACCAGCAGTCTCACCTAGGAGTGAGAGTACAACTATGACAGCACCCTGTCCATAACGTCCTCCTCCTTTGTCCCTGCCAATGGGCCCCCCACCCGCAAGGCATACAGCATACCCACCTCAGATAGCCATGGTAATATGTATGCCAAGTGACCTACAATATCCTTCTGCCCGACACCTGAACTGGGATAGCCAGTCCAGCCTCAGACTGACCCCCCTACCCTTTTGTCCGCGCACCCTCTTTGTAAATGTGGGAAATGCCTCCCTAGGATGTACCCCCGCCTGCCTGGGCCTGGCAGCATGATCGCCTGGTAACGCATCTGAGACAGAGGATTGAGACCACAACAATGTTATGGCCTGATCCACAGCATCTATCCTATGCATCATTGCCTCTAGCAGTGCCTCTGTGCGCGAGCGCTTCAGACCCCTATGCTTGTTTGCTGCCATGGTGCAAGGAACCCAAAAAAAAAAAATGCAATACCTAACCATGCTGCCCAGCTCCCACCGAGGACCCAACACCCCCTCAAGAAAACACACCCCAATACCCAAGAGTTGGCAAGTAGCACTAAAGCCTGGGATAAACAACAAAAAAGGCACAATACAGGGGAAAGACCACTACTCCTACCACCCACTAAAACTGTCCAGACAGTACAAATATCTGAGTCCCCTCCAAATCCAAGTGCACAACAACTAATATGGCTTTGAAATCAGCTATGCCTTGGCCAATCAGCCCAAAATGAGCCCAAGACCTTAAAAATGTTCTAACAAAGGCCCTTTAGTTATGCCCAGCTGCCCACAATTACGGCCAAACATGGCCCCTCACCTGCAATGCCAGGCTCTCCACCGGAGAAGCCACCAATAAAAACTCTGGTCATGTGAGCGATGCTCTAACCCAAGCTGCTCCCAGTGAGGTGCACTGGGCTGCTTGTGGACTCCTGCTGCTGAGGGAATTACGTGACTGTGCTTTCCTCCTGCCAGTCCATTCACCTATAGGGAAACAAAAAAGACAGAGAAGGAACAGAAGGAGGCCGAACTGGCCCAAGTCTGCAGTACCCCATTGGGCAGTTAAGCGTACAACCTTCAGCTCACGTCCAGCAAGCGGGATCAAGAGACCCGCTCGCCGACCACAACCCCCTTATAAGGACGAGGCCTGTCGAATCATCACTTCGTACAGCCCGGAAGCACTAAGAATGCTTCCGGAGCTGGGCCACCACCCAACTCCAATGCCGCGCCCCTCCCCCACAAAGCTCCCAGCTCAGTGTCGCCTCCATACATCCATTGCAACAAATTTAAGTAGCACAATAACATCTGTGTCATTTGACAGTACCATGACTTGATTAAAACCATTTCGAGCAGCACACTCAACATGTGGCACAACACAAAGGTCAGCTTTCTTTACTGTGCTGTTAAGTTCTTGAACAATATGCCCGTACCTTTTAAATATATCTCCGCAGGCACAAACTCCTCAATGACAATCATTCCACTTGCAATAATTGGAAATTCAGTGTTCACTAAAGCATCATCAATGTTTTGATAAGTTAACATTTCCAACTTCATCTTGTTCGATATTGATGACTAGAAGTTATCAAGTTGCACATGTATAGGTGTCGAATTTTTGATGCAGGCTACATCAATTGTTCCACTTGTAGACATTTGTCTGATTCCCTCACATTCTTTGACAGATAGTACAAGATAACTGTGAAAGACAATGGGCAGTTCTTGCAAGGTGCACACTGACTTTGATATCTATAAAACACACCTCACCAAAGTTTTGCATGAATGAAATCTTGACGATTTGCAATTGTGACATATAGTCCACAACAACAGCTGTTTTCAGTGAGGACACATTTTCGAATTGAAATTCTTCAGGTGAAAGTTTTTTTTTTTTTTTTTTTTTTTTTTTAAACTCTTGTGCAAGTTTGTGCTTCACTGGTTTGGTTACAGCATCTCCCTCAAATAATGTGTTTGTTGGAAGATCATCTTGCAACAGAATGTCCTTGATAAATTCACCCCTTTCTTTTGCTACACCCATCTCTCTATGTGATTATGTCAGACAGCTTTTTCTCTTTCTATACCAATCTCTCATGCTTCAGTTCTGTGTATAGTTTTGATCCATGTTCCGGGACATCTTGTAGACATGTCTTTATGTTGTTATCCATATATTGATTGGTCACGAAGTTGTGTTGTCACACAGGCTCGGTCATTTCAAAGGGGTTTCCTTGCTGCTGCATGAAATGAAGAAGGCTGTGAACATGTTTATTAAAACGTTCCCATCTCTTTCCCACAAAATCAGGGTGAGCAACAGTTTCATGATGTGTCTGACCAATAATTCCCTTGGAGCTTTTCTGTGATCTCTGGATCGTCTGTTCCAGTTTCATATCTGGAGCCACAGCATTGAACCTTCCTTCTTTCACCACAAAATGTCTTTGGATGAATTTTTTGTAGAGGAATGTTTTTTCCAGCTCTAGTTTCTTCACTCTTCCCAAATACCAGGACCCATATCACAGGTAGTTTATGCAGTCAAATTTGTGAAACACATTTGTCACTGACTCCACAGTCTTCACATGCTGATCCCAATCACCTTCCCGATCAGCATATACCACGTTTTACACATGAAAGTTCTAGTAAAAACATTTTGCCAGTACGTGCAAAGTTCAGATTTTTCATCAATTTTGACACATTTTACGAACTAGGTTTTCTGATTTTGAACTGAGTGTATTGAACATTGCCTGGCTTTGCATTATGTCTTTTGAATGAAGTGAACCCTGTACCTTCTTCACTTCTCAGTTAAGATATGCAAAACCTAATTTGCCATTCTTGTTCCAAAAAGCATTCAAACACAATGTTTCTATAGCCTTAGATATGATGAGCAGACCTTGTAACAAATGAACATGAGATCCGCTCAATAGTGACTGACAGTTTTCCTTCCAAAGATTTCAGCCTCAATAAGTACAATATCTATGCCACATCCACTGAGATAACTTCCTGCACAACACAACGCAACTTTTGTCTAGTGGAAAATGCCCATCATTGGATAAAGATCATCAAATTCTACTGGATTTCTCAAAAATTGCAGTTACAATATGGAAAACATCTTCATTGAAGAAAATTGGCAGGATGGACTGGTCTTCATGCTGAGCACGCACAATTTGGAAAGTTAGAGCTGTATACACTGCCTTTTCTTCATCTTCAGTCCGCACCGAATAAGCAGTATGATAAATTCAGTTAAATGAGCTTTGCTGAC
The DNA here is from genome assembly GCF_031143425.1 of Pleurodeles waltl. Lineage (NCBI taxonomy): Eukaryota > Metazoa > Chordata > Amphibia > Caudata > Salamandridae > Pleurodeles > Pleurodeles waltl. The sequence goes on from NC_090437.1 coordinate 470,104,217, forward strand.
CGCAGCATCAGGTAGAAGAAGATCAATGTCCTCAGCCACTTTGAAGCTCCCTGTTAGACTGGGACATGTTCATGGCTTGTAGTGATTTTGCACACATTAGCAAGGTAGTTGGGTTTCAAATTTGCAGCTTCATTTTTTTGTGCCTATAGCTGACACAGCTTGTTTTCCAGCAGCTACTTCATTGGTACAGTCTTGAAAAAGCACTGTGGCAGGATCATGTGTGCTGGATGTACCAGACAAAGAAGACCTGTCTTCAAAATTATCAAGAACAGCAATTGTAAATCCTTTCCTGATAAAGTGACTTGGAACTAGTGTGCTGCCGGATTCACAAGATTTTACAGCATGAGCTGCTAACAAGTTCCTGCTCCGTGCTATGTCATTACAATTTGTTGATACACAAATCCTATTCATTGAAGTGATTAGCTCTCTTCTTTTGCACTTACCACAGATTGCGTGGGCAGTCATCATGTGTAGCAGAGTTTTCTTTTTGCCATGAATTAATTAATAAAACATGATTTGAAAAAGACAGTACAGTTGCAAAGCATAAGCCTGTCAGTTCATTTATTCGCTTATATCTTTAAAGCCATCTTCAGTGTTGTCATCTTCTGTTCCGAACTCAAGAACTTTAGTTTTTTAAATGTTTAAATGTTTTGCTTTGCTGATATTAAACAACGATGTAAAAAATGTAATACAACATCAGACATTTCTGTTGAAACCCATGATTTACGGAGCTCTGGGGCATCACAAAATTTGTCATTAAGTCCAAAATCTAGATCTTTCAGAACATTCTTAAAATGGTTCCTGCTGATTGTACCTCATTCTGTAATCTTATTTTGGCAGGAAGACCTTCTGGAGTCAAATGAGCTGAGAACACCATAGAAGGCTCATTCTTTTTTGTTAGACACAAAAAATTAAATCTGTCATTGTACATTCGCACCAGATAAAATCTTAGTTTCATTATTATGGATCAGTTCAGTTTCATCAATGATGACCATTATTTCTCTGATCTCCATGAGTATGCACTTGTTGCCAGCACTCAAGAGTGACTTTAAAACTTCAGTTAGGTTTGCACTCTTTGAAAAAGCAAATAAAGGCTAAAGGTTATGTTTGCCTTTGGGAGCTCATTGTACAGCCCTATTTTTGAAAGTATGCTCCCATGCAATTCAGGTGAGTGGCAAATACATTCACTTCGGTGTTTAGTTCAGCTAATCGGCTGAAAATGTAATCTTGGAAGAAACAAGCTGCAGATAAAAACATGTTTGCCCTTTGTGACACACATATTCTGTACTTTGTTCTTGCATCAATCCCTTTGGCACTTGTTCTAGCTAAACCACAGATAACACATTAACTATCCTCTGCTTTCTGATCAGCTGGAGGTGGACAAGGGGTAGCCATCAATTTTCAAAGTGAATGAGTATTGGGTTTGGTTGTCATCACTTTCTCAGAAGACTCAAATTCTTGTTATGATCCACTAGTTTCTGCTATTTTGTTTACTAATTTTTTCCAGGCTTTGTTCCATTGTTTACAACTTGTAGCACTTGTTGTTACAATGATAAAATATTTGATCCTCTTCACCCATCAGTTTCAATCTTTTGTTAACTTCGTCTTGCCGGATTTTTGCAGCATCTCAAACTCTCTTCTGACCAGCCGCAGATGATGTTAGCTTTTCTTTCGGGTTAGTTTGGCATATGACAAATTTTAATTTGTTGAGGGAGTCCTCAGATTTTGTAGTTAGCAACATTCTGTCAAAAGGTAAAGATCCTCTGCTATTACCTGCTTCACTCATGTTTCAGAATTTGAATCATTAGAAAACCTGAAATAAAAACTATATTAAAATAAATTACCAATATGATGGCTAAAACATATCATCAGAGAGCCGCCATTTTGGAAAATGGTAGAAGGGTTGCTCTGAGGAGTTAATTTATGTCTCTATAAGGCTACCTGACCGCCAAAACCTATGTTGTGACACCAAAATGAAGTACATAGGTCCATAGTTCCTAAAATATTACGTAATCACTGCAACACATTCACCGTCTTTAAAAATATCGTCCCGAAAAATATGACCGGATCAGCAATGTCTGCCCAAGCTAAATTACTTCTCTATTGATCCAAAAATACAAATCAAAACTGAAAATCTATGGATAACAATTTTTTAAGGAGGTATATCAAGGGGCCAGGCCTATATACATGGAGTGAATAGTTCATCTAGTCCTTTTTGTATTCTGGGACTTATAATTGCAACATTCAAATTATACATCTCGAAGTACAACTACTGCAGATCAAAATCTGTGGTTGGGTCACTACATGCGGATTAATACAAATCACATTGTCCAGAGACATGGCATCACAGGTTTCTGCGATAATGACTTAAATATTTCTTTCTTGCATGTATTGCTCCTTTTCATGAGTTGATCTTAATTTCAAACGTACTTATTTTTTTAATAAGTCTATTTGTCTTTCCTAAGGTATAGGAATTGCAAGACATTAACTTCAACTAAAGATTTACATTAATTGTCACAAAGACCTGGAGAAGAATCAAATAAATACACAAAATGACAATTTGCAAATGTACTCATAATTTACAGGCACAAATTAGTCATAGGAACAAAAATGAACCTCTGGTAGGAGAACTGTGCTGCCTTTTACGAAAACAAACCCTCACACAAATATAGTGTAGTTTTGTTATGTGTAACAGGAATGTAGGAAAAACTAAAGAAATGCCTATCCTCAAATGGGTCCAGGCAGGGCTAGATCACCTCACTGGGCGCTTTATTCAAATAGCATAATGTATGGTCGTTGAAATACCCTAAGTGTAAATTCTTTTACTATATATTGGCAGGAGGCCACAGCAAAGTGCCTTCATAAGGTCACAGATTGTGCTAGGGTGACCTGCAACATCCATTTGGTGGAAAGAACGATAACTTCATACACACTAGGCAGACAGCAACAAAAATGTATAATCCTAAAATACGGGCTCTTTGTTACCCTGACACCCAACCCTCACATATTTTTAAATCCTCAACATTATACATGTCATCTTTTCGCCACAAGGCCTGCCATTATCTCCTCACCAACTGCCCATCCCTCATAAATCCTTTTTTCCAGTGGTGGTTTGTGTAGAGAGGATTCACATTAGCATACGATTTGGGAAAAGCAGTCTCGTCCTTGCTGTGTAGATCCCCCTAATTGTTTAACAAGCTAACTTTGTCAGACTTTTGGGGCTGTGACACTCCATCCCAGGGTACCTGGGACCGCCAATCAATGAAAGGTGGCTTAGGTTTGGCTCTTAACAGGTCAGAATTTCCATGGTTTTGCTATATCTTTCACAGGACATGGCCAGCGAGTGTCATTCTCAGTGCTTCCAATTCTTCTTCAACTGTTGCATTGATTGCACCCTCCTCCAAAGAAAGAGGAGTGCAAATTAGCCTGCCTGGGAGGTCATAAAGACAAAGAAGGGAACTCATCCACACCAGAGTCCAGTGAAGGACATCACTCCACGAACAACTGAGACCTTGTTCATTCCTTTCAATCTTATATTTATGGTGACTTGGGACAGCATTCCCTTTTTCAGCCAAGTACAGACATCAAAAGAGGCCTCTATTAAAAAAATAGATTTGTTTCTTTCATTTACATATCTCATATAATTGAAAGACATTTATTTTCCATTGCCATTCATAACAAAATACATTAATTACAGTGATATTAGATAGGTTAAATGACTTTAGCAAATATTCATCTTACAGAGAAGCAGAAGCTCCAACCCTGACAGCTCTTCCATCAGAGCTAATATTGGACAGACTTCATCCAAATCCAATGTACCAACGTTTGCCACTTCTCCTCAACCCAAAGCTGCTCAGTTTAGAATACCCAAGGAACAACATTGAATATGTGAGGGACATCGGTGAAGGAGCCTTCGGAAGAGTCTTCCAAGCAAGGTAACAACAGTGTGAAAATGCTCTGTAATGAGTCAAATTGGTTGTTTTTAATGTCAGACCATATTCGAAATGTTCACCTGCTTTTTTCAATGTACTAATTTCAATGTGTATATTGCATGTACAATCAAGATGTAGGGCCCAGTTCAGAAAGAAAGAAGTACATTTGCTCTCGAGGTGTTATTCCTAAGTTTACAGCACATTTTCTTTGCATTCACAGAGAATTTCAGGAGTCCTTCTTCGAAGCTGCGACTGCAGCATCCGAGGGTGGCCACATGTGTAAACAAACACACATTTCTAGGTGCAGGATCTAAATATTTTGGAATGGGTAAATGTTTCCATGGTGAAAACATTTCAACACATGGAGAAACTTCTTCCTATACACTCACCTGTCTGTAGGGGGTTACCTCGCTTTTCCCACCCTGAAAACGGATTTATTAGTGTCCCTAACAGTAGGGAGTAAATAGTTTTTTATGTACAATTAAATACAATCATTGTATAAAAGGACAGTTAAAAGAGAGCTATTGCCTTTTAGTCAAACAATAGTTTAAATTCTAGATTTAGTAAAACACTAAGTAATAACCAGAAGGTAGAGAACTCTTCTGATGGCTTGTGCGTTTGCTCCGCTCAGGTTAGAAATCTGGTAAATCGATAATTCAGGGCTGTGTCCAGGGGATTGAAGCAGGCAAGTACAGCCTGCCTGAATGTTCGAATGCCCCTTGTGTTAAAATGTGGTCCTGAGAGGGCTTTCCTTTCAGCTAGAAGCTTACGACAGATGCACAATAAATAGGCCAGGTCTTCTGTGCCAGATCCACATAGACGCAAGTGTTTGGGGATCCAGGTCATAGCTAAGGTGGAGAGTGAGATTGAGCTGGAAGGTGACCAAAATGGAACTTGATACATTTTTCCTTTAAATGCAGGACTCATCCTGCAGACCAGTAGTGCTGAGGCTTGATTACATTCACAAATTAGATCTTTTTGCCAGCTCTGCCTTATCTTCCACCGCTGAGAGCCTCTTCATTAAGCGGTTGAATGCCCTGTTGAAAACAGCGGGGGTAACATTAAGGTCCAAGAGTGAACATGTGTCCAAGGTGTCAATCAACGATTCTAAATATAGCCTGGCAGAAGCATCTTCTTTTCTTAAGTTTTCTAGCCACATGGTTTTATTTAGGGTTTTGCCACCTGACGTCTTCAGTTTGTCTCCGGTCTTCAGTTAAGCCCCATTTCTGCCGATTAATTGTTTTGTCAGTCCAAACTCCAACCGGATTTCAGCAGATGAGGCACTGGCAGGTAAACTGAAAAGTCGCCTATGTGTTATTGATCTAATTGTTTTCAGTACTGCTGCATCCCGTCCACGGAAGGCCTCACTGCCATATGTTAGGGTTGGGAGTAGCTTAGCTGCGACCACCTTTAGCAGTAAGTCGAGGCTGGGCTCGACGATCGATCTCTTTAAAACGTGAAAAGCGTCTGTTAGAATGGTGACTTTTCATTGTAGCTTCTGTTTGAAGAAGAAAAAAAAGGTACTTTTGTCATCAAATATGATGCCCAGGTATTTATACTCTGTTACACGGTCTAGCTGTTGACCATTTATGTACCCATATGATCTGTTATGCTTTCTCGTTTTTCCCACCATGGTCTAAGTTTTCCTTTGATTAATAATTCTCTGTTGTGTACCTTGACAATGTGTCAATGAGGTGCTGTAAGCCGACTTTAGTTTGACTGAGACAGACATAAAATTGCAATCCCATTTAGAGAAACGCAAATTGCGATTCTCTAAATAGGAAACCGCAAATAGGGAATTCCTATTTCCAAAGCACATGTATCAAGCATTTCCTAAATGCGAATTGGGCAGTTAGGAAAGGCAATTACCACCAAATCCAATCTGGTGGTAAGCATGGGAAATGTTAAAAAATGCATTATAAATGCATTTTTAAAAATTACATGTAGCGCACACATGCCCGAAGGGCATGTGTGTGCTTCACATGTCCACAGATATTTGTTTGGGGTGCATCAGAGGGGGCCTTAGGCCCCCAGCACCCTGGGGTTTGCATTACCTAATTTGCGAATTCCTAACTGGAATTCGCAAATTGGGAAATGCAAAACCATTCGAAGCTATAGTCTTACAGGCTTATCGCGATGAATGGAGTCCCAGTCTCTAATTGCGATTCAGTAATAGTGATTGCGAATTTTAAGAAATCGCTATTACCGAATCACAAATTTCATACATCCCATTTGCATTTCTTAAATAGCGATTTCTTAAAATTTGCTATTTAAGAAATGCAAACTGGGAGCTTGATACATCTGGCCCATGGTGATATGTGATACCCGAAGGTAAATGCTTACAGACATAGCAGTCCCTCACATCCATAGTGTCAACATATTCATAAAGCAGTTTAGTATAGGCGTTTTAAAAATAGTCTCCTCTAGACAAACCTACATGTAGCTTTTTGTCATCAAATGAGGCAAACTATTATCAACAGGGTTTGAGATAGCCCTCCACCAATGAACTAGATGTAGTTGGATATAGCCACACAAGCAAAACAATTATTATTACAGTGACAACTATGTCTACCATTATGTACCTGCGTCTACTTGTGTTATTAGTTTCCATGACTTCTCTAAAACCAGACCTTTGGGTGGAATATAGCAGCAGCAGAGTCTTGTCTGTCAGGTTCCACCTGTGTAAATGCAAAGTGAAGTTCAACAAAATGCAGTGATATTATTTACAAATCCTGGTGAGACCTCCTTAGCCCTACTCCGTGTTCTTCTAAATCACACCCTTACACTCCTTCAGCTGCCTCCAGCCTCGCCTTAGCAATCTTTTTAATTCCCTAACAAAGTTCATTCAAATGTCTCTGTGTGTACACCGTTCAGAAATAACATTACTAACAAATTGAGTCAGTCTATGTAGTGGCAATGTAATTTCAAAACACAGTCCAGCCACAACGTTCAGTTCAGGGAGGGTTCAGCTGGATTTGCACTGTTATCCTCCAGCAGTCGCCCGCACCCACTCTCATTCTCACAGCACTAGGTCCTTCGTCTGAGCATGAATCTGACTTATCCACTACCACAGGACTAGACTTTGTTGTCTCAGCTTCAGCTATTAGCTCCTTCAGCGCTACCCCCAGACTTGTGCTGTTTCAGAATCTTGTCGGTCCCCGAAAGCTTGTCCAACCTGCTCTCAGTCTCCCTGTCACCACTGGCATTCTGGGAGAGGTGCTGTCACATCATCTAGGGGGCACTCAACTCTGCGAGTATGGGAAGCATGAATCCACTGCACATTTAACAGCAGTAGTTGTCACCGGAATAGCTGTGTATGGTCCACGCCAACGAGGTTCCAAACAGGATCTCCTCACATGTGTTTTCACCAGGTACAGAGTATTGGCACACATGTACAAGTTAAATTAAATACAACACAGTATGAGTAAATGTGTTCAGATTATTATTGTCTCCAAATACTGACCATTATATACAACAAACATTAACATAATCAAAAATATACATTGGTTAATCTAATAGAGAAGTAAGTGTTCAGTAGTCCATATTCCTGAATCGAAGTCTTAACAGCTTCACAGTTCCAAATGAGGATCCAAAAATTCCAAATATCCAAATAAGATCCAGTCCAACAGAAATTGTCCACTAGTATTACGTTTGTCCTGTCAACACGTGTTTCATCCTGGGAGTGCCCCTGGATTTCATCAGGACCTCCTTCCTAGAGGACTCCTATTGGTGATATTGGTGAAATTTCCTTAAGTTTACCCGACCTTTATAGGGACTTCTGCATTACTTTGTATCTCAGATATTATTATTAGGCTAGATTATCCATATACACCGTCTCCTATCGGTTTATATGATGCACCACGTTCCGCGAGTACGCTTCAGAATATCAAAGCCGGGACCCAGTCACCGGAACTGAGGTTGTCACTGCTCCTGATCTGGTAAAGCTGTGGCTGTTCCGACCTGGTGCGACACAGAACGCACCACGTCAGCCAGTCCTTTGCAGTAATCAAGAATCATATCATCTGTAATGTTCACAAGTGCATTTGCAGGCACAGCTGGCAGTCTCATTTCTCTGCCCATGATTATCCCATGGGGAGGGACAGTACTGTCCTCTGGTCAGGAACACTGCGAAGTCTCGTCAACACAAGAGGCACAGTATCAAGCCACTTAAAAGATGTTGAAGCACATACTTTCGCTAGCTTGGATTTCAGTGTGCCATTCACCTGTTCCACTGTCCCTGAAGCCTTTGTTCGATAGCTGCAATGTAGTCTCTACTCCACTTGTAATGCTGCGAAGAACAGTTTCAGGACCTAATTGTTGAAATGGGTCCCTCTTTCTGACTCCAGAGAAGTCGGGAAATCGAACTGAGGGGTACATTTCCGCAACAACAGTTTAGCTACTGCGCGACTGTTGTTTCTTCTGGTCGGGTAAGCTTTGACCCACCACAAGAAGATACACAGAATCACCAGGATATATCTCAGCCTGTTGCGCATAGACGTTTCACTGACGTCCAACTGCATCTTGTTGAAGGGACCTCCTGATCTTCCTATGTGGCTTAGTGTTACTGCAGTTCTTTTCCCTACATTTATCTGTCGACACACAACACATCTGTGACACACTCCTTCAGCCATCAGTCTAAACCAGGGATTAAACACAGTCTTCCAGAACAAAACAAATCATGACATCCCTTCCTACATGGGCAGAACCACGTAAATGTCTAGCAACAGAATACCTGGTAACATAGGCCTTTCATCTGCTGAAACCCAAATGTCATCAACCCTTTTAGCACAACCTGTTATTACCCTACTTTGTTGTCCTGCCTTAGGCACTTCTTCCTGCACTTCTTCCTGCATAGTCTTCAGTTCTTCCCATTTATCAGGTGGGGTTCCCAAATGGCTGTAATTGGCCTCAGCTGTGGTTTCCAATGCACAAGGTCTACGAGCACAATATTAGGCAAATTTGTCTGCATATTGGTTATCCACGGTTACACAGTCATCTCCACTGCAGTGTGCAGGGCATTTTAAACTGCAGAGCTTCCAGTGAATTATTTATATACTTTTCATTTGTAATGGGAGAGCCAGAAGAGGTCACTCTGCTTTTCAGAAACACAGCACACTCTGGTAAGAGCGACTAATTCAGCCACTGGTGCTGATAGAACTCCACAAAGGCAGGAGGCCTCAACTATGCCTGAGACTGTGCAGACTGCAGAGGCAGCTCACAGAGTTCTTTCATGGTCTCTCAAACAAGGCCCATCAACAAACAGTATAAAATCAGACTTGGGTAGTGGCTCATCTTGAATGTCTGGTCTTGGCTTGGTGCAAAGTTCAATAACATCTAAACAGTCATGCTCTACTTCTCCCTCGGCTTCAGGAAGGGGTAACAGCGTAACAGGATTCCAGGTAATACAGTGCCTCAGGCTCACGTTTTCTGCAGCCAGAATAATCTGCTCATAGTGGGTTTGATAGCCATTTGTGAAATTTTGAGAATAGGTACTGGTCAACTACAACTCTACTGAGTGAGGCACAAACACAGTAAGCAGGATGACCCATCACAATTTTCTAACATTTCTTGATGCTGAAACCTGCAGCCCCCACAGCATTATGGCATCCAGGCAGTGCTGCTGCCATGGGGTCAAGACTAGCTGAAGAATAGTACACAGGCCTCTGAGTTCTCATGCATCTGTGTAAGCACCAAGCGAGTGCAGCCCTCCCTCTCACTGCAAAAGACAGTGAAAGCTTTGTCTTGCCCTGTCACTAAGAATCCCTGATTACAGTATAGACCTTCTCTCAGCTCTAGGAAGGTGACCAAACAATTGTTATCCCAGGGTACCGGATAAGACACATCCTTGTGTGTCAGTCTCTCTAAAGGCTTGGCCACTAAGAAAAAGTTTGGGTATCCACTGGCAACAGTAGTCCACCATTATTCAAAAACATCCTATCTTCTCTTTGAGTAGTTGGGAGATTTATTTTCAGTATTGCTGAAATCCTTTCTTGTGACACTTTCCCAGCTCCTTTCACACTGTGATGTCCCAGATACTGGACCTCTTTTTGACAGTACTGCAACTTGCTTGGGGACACTTTGGCTCTCATTCTGACCTTGGTGGTCTTTTCGCGAGACCGCCGAGTTACCGCGGCGGTGAAGACCGCCGACCGCGGCGGTATGCCGCTGTGCGCATTCCGACCGCTGGGAGCGTTCCGCCGGGAAACCGCCAGCAGCCACACTGGCGGTCGGCGGAAAAGTGGAGACTGGTCAACCGCCACGCCAGCAGAACACCGCCCACAGAATTACGACCCACATATCTGTGTGGCGGTCTTCTGTTGGCGGTGTTCTGTTGGCGGTCACCTCCCCATGGCTCCCGTCGCCTCCCGGAGGACCAACGCACAAGGTAAGTTGACCGTCCGTGAGGGGAGGGGGAGGGGGGGTGTTGTGTGATGTGGGCGTGCATGGCGGTGTGCGTGTGAGTGTGTAGAGGGGGTGTGTGCGTGTATGCGGGCGGGGGGTGCTGCTGTGTCTATGGGTAATGTGTGCTGTTCGGCAGGTGCACATGTATGTGTGCGGGTATGTGTCCCCGTTGTGTATGTGTGTGTAGGGGGTGTGTATATGTGCATGTTGGGGGTGTGTGCATGTCGGGGTGCATGTATGTGCATGTCGGGGTGGGGGTGGGGAGGGGGTTCGTACCACCTCTGGGGGTGGCAGGGGGGTGGAGGGTGTGGGGGGAGGACTCGGGTGGGTAGTGGGGGGTGGGGGAGACCCCTATCAGTGCCAGGGAAGGAATTCCCTGGCCCCGATAGTGCTTACCGCCATGGTTCGCATGGCGGTTTCCGACCGCCAGAAACCGCGGCGGTAGGCAGGGTCATGATACCGTTGGCGGTCTTGGGACGACCGCCGGGCCGGAGTGCGCAAACTCCAGCCCGGCGGTCATGACCGCCGTGGCGGTCGGAGTGGGGAAGTGGCAGTCGATCGCGGCGGTGACCGCCGCGGTCAGAATGCCATTTTTCTGACCGCCGGTCTGTTCGCGGTCCGACCGCCGCCTCTCCGCCGACCGCCAAGGTCAGAATGAGGGCCTTTGTCTGTTCTCAGTAAGGTGGTTCAACAGGGAAATGGTATCTTGCCTACAAGATTCCTGCATCTTCAGCGCCACCAACAGATCATCGATATATTGCACAAGAACTGAGCTGCAGTGCAACGCTATGGACTCAAGATTATTTTTGAGGATGTGATTGAAAATGGAGGGACTCTTAGTATACTCCAGTGGGGCTCTGCACCATGCCAAAACTGAAAGGCAAAGAGAAACTGATTGTTCTCATGCAGTGGTATGGAAAAGAATTCCTGGCACAAATCGATAACAGTGAATGACTCAGTCTCACTTGAAATTTGGAATAAAATCACAACTGTATTTGGTACTATGGAACAACACATAAAAATAATGGTGTTTATTTTCCCCAAATCTTGTGCAATGCAGCACTTGCCACTAGGCTTGTAAGCCCATGATGGGTGAGCTATATGGACTTCCCTCTATCTCCCTAAAAAATGCCTTGCTGCATCATGGAATCGATCACTGGAGTAATCCCTGCAATCGTTTCAGGGGTTAATTTGTACTGTGGTGTCCTTGGATAATCAACATTTGGTTTCACCTTAATGTGCACAAGCTCAACACCTTTCATGAGACCTATGTTTTTTCCTGAATAGTCCCAGACTTCAGGCTTCACAGTATCTCTAAGAGCTGCTGGTAACATCAGTTGTCATCATGGGAAACAGTACAGCATAAAAGCCATCTCTTGCCATTTTAAAGGCAAAATCCTCATCTTGAGTCTGTAGCTCAACACATCTCGGTGTGCAGAAAATGGTACAGTTATGCTTACTTGAGGTCTCTCCCCAAAAGGCTCACTGGACTAGAATCACATACCACAAATTGGTGATTCTCTCCGAGGGACTCTATTTTGACAGGTACTTCTTCTGTAATGGGGTTTGTCATTAGTGTGTTTGCTACAACTTGGATTCTTTTTCCAGAGAGGAGAGGTTTGGAACCTCCACTGGTCTAACAGAAGAGCAGATACTACCAGTATCGATCAGGAACAATACATGGTGGCTGTTCACCTCACTATCTACCAATGGACCACTCTGGTCTACCTCTAAGACGTTGCCAAGAATGCAATCTTCCTCTCCTGTCAGAGACTGTCATAAGGGCTAGTCAGCATCGTAATCCTCAAATGCTTCAAACATAGGGAACTGTTGGAACGCACCCAGATTTTGGAAATAATTTTGGTTCAGATTCAGAACTTGATTTGAATTAAGTTGAGGGCCATTTACATTCTGCTGTGGCATCAGCATTTGAGGAACCTGCATTGTTAGGGCTTGGGGAACATTAAAATTCTGCGTTCTCGACCTCTGCACATTCTGTGACTCGACGGGATTATTACCCTTGAGTGGAGGTTTAGTCTTCATTTTCTTTCTGCATGGTCATAGGGTTTACGCAAAGGAGAAGCTTTTTTAATTTTATTTCTTGCTTTTTCCAATTTCTTTCTTTACCTTTTTGTCATGAAAGGTCCTCTCTGCAATTGCTGATTTTGTGTTGGACCCACACGCTTCTCTTCGGGTGAAATACTCTTTGTTGGTTATGCTCGATATTGGTGCTGTTTAATGGCCTCTGGTTTTTTGTTAGTGTCAAAGTTTGAGGTTTACCTAAGGGATCATACTTTTCCAGATTGATCAGTTCATATCTGTACGCTTGGCTTACTGTTCCAGAGTAAAGTGAGGTTCAGAGATTGTACATGAGATTGCTACATCATTTTCCTTTCACCATGCTTTCCTCTTGTTACCTCGTTCAACCCTGAGGACCCATGATGACATTTGGGGATTGAGGAGAGAAAGTCTCCTGTGAGTTTGTGTATATGATTACCTAGTGTGGAGGGCCGGGTACCTAGTTTGTCAATTATTGGTCTGCAAAATTACTCCATTTGTTCCACTGTGACTTGGCTTTGCACTATGATGATTAGATTATTTAATCCTGCTAATTTATGATCAATTTATGAGATGAAAACTGCTAGCGTATTTAACAAGTCCACTTGTAGGTCCATTTTATTGGACTGATAGGCCAGAGCATTCACTGTCAATAGTGATGCCCTTAAAAAGGATTCTCATATGTCACTCACAGAGGTGAGTTGGGTACACCCTTTTACTTGAGGGATGTTCTGTGGTGTTTGGTGTGAAGTGACCAAGGTATTTCTTGTGGCCAATGTTGTCTAAGGCTCTCTTGTATATTGTGCGCATTTTGAGTCGGGTGAGCCTGACTATTGGTCTGTGAGCATGAAAGTTTGTAAGATTTTAAAATCAATGGAAAGCCTTTCTTTCTGCTCAGTTGTGGCCAATTCTTTGTCCTTGTCGCCCTAAAGCCCCTGTATGCCCACATACAAAGTGTCTGACTGTGGGTTGGCATTTGCGTCATTTACTTTCTTGCACCCTTTGTGGGCTTTAGTGGGCCTGCCAACCTGCTTTTGACTCAACCATCCTTGGTCCGACTGGGAGCACTTTAGTGAGTGTCTGATATCTATCTCCTGTGCCATCAGCTACGGTGGGGTTTGTGGACTTGCTTGTTGCTGTACTTGGTGCACTTACACCACAGTTACTTCAGTTGGCGGAGGAAGAAAGGAGTCTGGGAGTGGAAGGGGAGGGGGAGGTGGGTGGCACAGGTTTAAGTGAAGGAATGGCGGAAAGGAAGATAAAGCCATTTGACTTTGTGCCAGGTTCCTACCTCTAGACTGAATCCTTGTTCAACCCTTTTGGCACCATAACATCCTTGTCGCCCATCGGGCTTCTCAATATTTCTTTTGGGGAGATTGACGCTGGGAGGCCCTTAAGCACTTGTGTTGGGGCCTCTCCATGGTCCTGTAAGAAGTTCAGTTTTGTAGGAACTTTGTTTTTTTCAAACATCCAGTTAGGGGAGAAATTAGGCTCTGTTCTCATGGTCTAATATAGACTTAATACTTTTTAGTGTGGTCTTGGATTGTAGTTTCTTTCTTCTGGCTGCTGCAGCCCCCTACCTGCTCAGATCCCATGTTCTCGGAAATACTAGGTGAGATTTCTGACTACGAATGGGAGATCATAGCCACACTTGACACCTCAGTCAATTACTTTTGATGACAAAAGAGAAACCAAAAGCACGGGGTGGAAAAGAAAGTTGAAGCCACATGAGCCTTACTTCATCATTCACTGCTACCTTACCCCCTTCAGCCCCCCAGTGATCCAAGCTCTTGGTCACCTGCTCTTGCTCTGGAGATATTTAATTGAGAAGTCCATGGAGTGGCTGGAGAATCGTGCACGGTTTCACCAAGTTCCAGGGTTAAAATAGTGCAAAAGATCTAAACAGTCTGCCTGCCTTTTTGTTTCCCCAAACTTCCACTTTGGTTTGTTTCTGATTGGGTGGGGGGAGGTCAGGCAGGCCACAAGCTGCACTGGTGCCACCTTCCCTGCTGGGCTGTCCCTGTGAATAGCTAACCTCCACTACACCGCCAAAACCACCACTGCAGCAGTTGAGGACCATTCCCCCACTGGGGCTGGCAGTGGGAATGTCGGAGGACGGTGGATGGAACCCTCTGGGAGGCTGCCAAACACCGGGGCCCAGCACAGGGGCACTAGCGCACCAGCTTCTTCCTCTGTATTTGACAACACTTGCTTATTCGGCTCCTCTCTTGGCTGTGCACAGATCGGTGCTTCCCCGTTCAATTCAGTAGACTTGATAATCAAAAAGAAAATGAGGAAACAATGAACTTCTTAACAGGAGTGGATCTACGTAGCCAAGTGGAAAACTTCCTGCAAAAGGTGTGTGAATATCCACAAACATGCTAATTTTCAGGTATTTACCCCCTTCAGCAGGTGCTTCCAATCAGAAATTCCAACAAAAGTGCTTTTCACTGAGATTTACTCATGGACAGAATTACTCTATACTAATGTAATTTTATCTGGAATTACTCCATTTTCGATTCCTGTTTGACATTTTATTATTAATAAGCAAGTTGAATTTGAACTTGTAAATGCTGCTATTTCTGCAGCCAAGTATTATTTAGACTTTTAGGTCCCATTCAAAATTTATTTCCAAAAGCTGTCATTAAATAAGCCTGTGCAGAAAGCAACATAGTGCAAATGAGTCATTGATAACCATCATCTGGCCATTTGTTTCTGAGCTGAAATCCATCACCTTCTCCAATGCTGAAATGCATACTGAAACTCTTTTAAATCAGTAAAAGGAAACATTTACTAAGGGGCATATTTATGTAAGAGTTGCATCACCCCTGTGCCACTCAGTGGTGCGCAAGAGCAACACAACTCTTAATTTAGATTGATCAAGCCAGGCAAGGCCATCTTGCATGGCCTTGCTTGGCTGGATAAATCTAAAGTAATGCAGTGCAGCGCAAATCCCTGTGTTGCGTTACTCTGCCCTGGGGAGGCGTACCGTGGGTTGAGCGTGGGTGTTCCCCACATCCGCCCATGGATTTTGGCACATTCCCAGATTTACCATTACTGGTAAACCTGGGAATGCGTCAAAATGCAACACCTCCCCAGGTGAGGCGTAAAGAGGAAAAATCTTTATTTCTCCTTGTTACTTCCTCTTTCTTTGTGCATTCTGCAGCACACATAGAAAGAGGAGTATGCCTCAGGGGATTGTTGTTGTGCAGGAAGGCATGCCTTCCTGCACAAAATCAATCCTTATAATGCAGGCACCCTTGAACCAGAGTGAAAGTGGGCCTGCATTTGCGCTAGGGAGCACATTGTGTGCCAGCTCTGGGAGATGACAGGAATGCGCCATATATTGTTAAGTAAGGCCCATTCCTGTCATTTCCCTGTCACACATGACAGAAAGGTGACTTCATAAAAATGCCCAAATGTCGGCTTTGTGTGACGCAGTTTTACATTTGGCTTAGGAAGGATCTGTTATAACTTGGCCAGTTAATGTTACGCAGTTCACAAAGCAATGAAACCATGGCCAAGATTTACAAAGGGCTCACTCAAGATGATGCAATGCAACAAAAACCCTTTATTGGGATTTACTAAGCCACGCAAATCCACCTTGCATGGCTCTGAATTTACTAAGCTACACAGAGCCATGCAAGGTGTCGCAAATTACTGCCCTGCGTTACTCCACATTGGGAAGGCACTCCATGGATGGAGCATCGGCAGTCCCATGCATCCACCCATGGATTTTGAGGCAATCCCGGATTTACTAAGGATAGTATATCTGGGATTGCATCATATGGCATGCCTTCCCAACTGAGGCATAACAAAGAGAAATATTTTTATTTCTTCGTTTCATTTACTCTTTCTACGTGTGCTGCATTTTGCATCTCAGAAAGAGGAAAATGTCTCAAAGGATTGTTTTTGTGCAAGAAGGTGTCTCTTCCTGCAGAAAAACAATCCTGCCTGTAAGGCAGGTACCATTGCACCATGTTGCAAGTGAGCCTGCGTTGGCGCTAGGCACTACTCATTGCGCCACTGCAAGAGGAGAGTAGGAATGCATCATATCTTAGTAAATATGGCGCATTCCTGATTTCTCCGTCTCACGCAGCGCAGCAACTTGTCTTGCTGCATCGCATTGAGTGACTTTCTGGTAAATCTGGCCCACAGTTTGCTTGACTCACTTCTAAAATACCACCTCATGTCTTAGGTTTATAAACGTAGGCGTTCAATCAGGGCTGTTTGACAGGCATATTTTGCAGCAAAGGTGACTGTACTCGAAAGTACAGAATCTCCATGCTGCACACTTAGTTTTATTGCATGCAAAAATGTGTGCAATTTATTAAATTTGTAAAAGAAATGAGATAACTATGGTAAGCAATTTATACGCTTGAACATATCAGCTCCTGGGATCTAATTCACTCTAATTGTGGCACTTGGAGATTGATATAAGCTGTTGTAGGACTCCCATTGTTAGAACAAGACTGCTGGATTGGGGCGGCAGCACCATTGTTTGTGGGTGACTGAGTCAATCTCACACCGTCTTGGTGGCTGTCGGTCCAACTTTTTCAGCTAGCTAGCAATGCCTCACCAAAACCTGAAAGAATGACACTCGTAACTTCTCAGGGGTAGTTGTGATCGACAAGTCACACCCCTTTCTCTCATTAGCAAAAAGGTCTCATACACACACACACAGGCAAAGAAAGAGATGCAGGGTGGTTTTCAATATATTCATTGAAAAGACTGTAATCTATGATAAAATATATGTGCTGCAATTATTAGGGGAATGGTGGTGACCAGCAAGAAGAAAATAAACAGTCCCAAAATATTGGAATGCCATGCATAGATGAATTCTACCTAGACTCTAGCTCCTAAGCAAGAGCATAGCAGTGATAGCTCAATCGGTCAGTACTTAGTCCATGAGAGGAGCACCCACTCCCATTGCCTGAAGGAAAGGGGTCTCCCTGCCGTCTACTTGGTTGGGTGTACAGACAGGGCAGATGTCAGCATGAAATGGCATGTAGCATGGATGGAATCCTGGTGAGGATTGCCTCCCTGCTGTCTTTTGGCCTATATAGGGTTTTTATAAGATGACACATTTTTGTTGCATGAAAAGGGACTGATGTGAGCAAGTGCCTAAGTGTCGGACTGATTACAAACTATTGTGGTGACAATTGCTAGCTGGATTATCACGTACTTGGACACGTCAACCTTGGACAAGGGTACATGGTGAAATGTTCTGCACAGCATAATAATAACAATGCTTTCGCAGAATCACAAAGTTACAGCTGATTAGAAAATATAACATCCCCACAGAAAGGAGGCTAACTAAAATTGAATAAAACTGCATTTTTTAAATCTGAGCCTATATGTGTGTAAAAGGTCACAGGCTGCAGGCCTAAGGTAAAATGTGTGCCCAAGCAGAGTGTAAAATGAACCCATGACAAAGCCTATAACTGTTTTGATAATAGCTGCACCCTGCCTATGATTGTGAATATCTCTTTCCTGATAGTCATGTAGAATACTCCTTCAGCATCCAGGGTAGTGGACACACTGGACATTATTTGTAAACTTGGACAATGTGGGTTAGTAGCCGGTTATTGTTACTGCTGCCTGCCTTCCATAAGACTTCCACTTCGGGGCAGATGGTGGGTCACATTAAAAAGTGGGATTCTCTTGTAATTAGAATGGTCAAATTGTCCTATAGCTTTTTCACATCACACATATTTGCACCTCCCATATTTACAATTTGTGGCAAAAGAACATAACTTAATTTGTCTAGAGTCCCATGATCCTGGTCATGTGATGAAACCGGAATAAGACCTCCTTTCCAGGATGAAAGCTAAGAAACATTTAAAGGTTGGCAGGAGGCATGATATCCAACAGGATGTTGGAGGTTATTACCTCTGCCACTGTGGTAGACCACCACCCGCTAAACATAGAGATCTGTGTGCCTGACTGAGATCTCAATTACTTCAGAGGAGCTGACATGGTGAGGACTCCTTTGAAGGCACAAAGTGTGCTGAGCAGCCGCCAAGTTTCATGCGGCCTCTCAGGAAATCTTTTTGTTTACAAAAGCAAATTCCCAAAGTGGTAGTTTTTTTAAAATAAAATCGAAATAATAATTATTCCCATACCCTGAGTGTTTTCAACCATGGTATGGAGGTCCCTTTTCTTAATGTCCGCTCTAAATAGGGAAGATGGATTGATGTATGTACACCAAAACCCCCACATCTATTGGACCTTTGATGTAAAGTTTCTGCCAGCTGAGCTAGTGGGTCTCTGCCAGCATAAGCATGGCAGTCAGCCTGACTCTAAATAGAGTATATGGACCGTCAGTTTGGTGAAAGGGGTACTCCACAAATGTGGTGGGTTACCCCATCTGTCAGATAATAAATTAAGCGCAAAGCTACTAGAGCAACGACAATACAATATACTGAGGCCTTCGTGCATTGTTGAGTGCAATTACTATAAGAAATATTACATTGATGTAATAATATTGATGCATTAGACAGATATCTGCTTTACTGCAGACACAGTTTATACTAATTCCACACATGTCCAAAATGACTAGGGCAGATATCACATATGCATATTTTCTGCCCTTTCTCCACACAAACCACATGAAAATGTGCTAAGACCTGTGTTGTTACCCTGACAATGGGTGCCTAATCTGAATATTTTAACAGCAATCCATTGCGCCTGCCCTCCTTAATTTGAACAGAGTTAAGTGCCTGTAGTCAATGCAATATGGCACAGTGATAAGAGAAGCTAATATTGCTATACCACAAATCTCAAAGTCCATTATGGGTAAATTTAATGCTGTTGCCCTAGTGGCAAGGGACAAAAAGCTGATGTGTGTGTGGGGGGTAGTTATTCAGCACCATTTGGACTGTGTAGCCACTAAGTAATGCTAACTCCTGTCCTGGATCGGTGCCCATGGAAGGAATAGGTCCTAACCATCATCAACATTGCCTCGTTGGCGCCTAGGTCAAAAGAGCAGGTGGTTAGGATTAAGGCATGCCACAGAAAACAATATAATTAATACAAGAACACACATATGCTTCCTTGTGCCTGTAGGAAAGTACCATCTTGCCTGGCATGTTACCCTCATTTTTACTTGTATGTCAGTTTGTTTTTGCCTGTCTCACTGGGATCCTGCTAGCCAGGACCCCACTGCTCATAGTTTGTGGCCTGAATGTGTGTCCCTGTGTAGTGATGAAGACCCAGATGTAGGTACCTTGGGTTTTGCGGCTCGCAAATTGCGAGTCAGAGTGACTCGCAATTTGCGAGCCGCAAAACCTTATGCACAACAGTGTCCCTGACACTGTTTGCGACTCGCAAGGGGGTCGCAAATGCCCACCTCATGAATAGTCATGAGGTGGGTCGCAATTTGCGACCCCCTTGAGAGTCACGGCACTCACAGGGATGGTGGCCTGCTGGAGACAGCAGACCACCATGTCTGTGACTGCTTTTAAATAAAACAGTTTTTTGTTTTTTTTTGTAATGCAGCCCGTTTTCCTTAAAGGAAAACGAGATGCATTACAAAACTAAAAAATGAACTGTTTTCGTTTAATTTTTTCAGAGCAGGCAGTGGTCCTCTGGACCACTGCCTGCTCTAGAAAAATGTTTTTAATGCCATTCACAAACGGGAAGGGGTGAAATGGGTACTAACTGCGATTGGTTTACGACCGCGTTCGCGGTCACAAAGCAATCTTGCATTGCACTGCGACTTGCAATTAGGAAGGGGACACCGCTTCCTAATTGCGACTCGCAAACCCATTTTGCGATACGGTAACCAGGTTACTAATTCGCAAAGCGGGTTTTGTGCATTGCAAAGTGCAGTTTGCACGTCGCAAACAGCGAAATTCGCTGTTTGCGACGTGCAAACTGCTTCCTCCATCTGGCCCTGTCTGTGTCACTGAGGCTCTGCTAATCAGAACCTCAGTGCTTATGCTCTCACTGCCTTTAAAATTGTCACTATAGGCCAGTAACTATTTTCCCCAATTCTAATTGGCACACTGGAACACCCTTATAATTCCCTAGTATATGGTACCTAGATACCCAGGGTATTGGGGTTCCAGGAGATCCCTATGGGCTGCAGCATTTCTTTTGCCACCCGTAGGGAGCTCAGACAAATCTTACACAGGATTGCCACTGCAGCCTGAGTGAAATAACGTCCACGTTATTTCACAGCCATTTTACACTGCACTTAAGTAACTTAAAAGTCACCCATATGTCTAACCCTCACTTAGTGAAGGTTAGGTGCAAAGTTATTAGGTTTGAGGGCATCCTGGCACTATCCAAGGTGCGCCCACATAGTTCAGGGCAATTTCCCCGGACTTTGTGAGTGCGGGGACACCATTACACATGTGCACTACATATAGGTCAATACCTATATGTAGCTTCACAATGGTAACTCTGAACATGGCCATGTAACATGTCTAAGATCATGGAATTGTCCCCCCATTCCAAATCTGGTATTGGGGTGCCAATCCCAAGCATCCTTGGGGCTCCAGCATGGACCCCGGGTACTGCCAAACCAGCTCTCTGGGGTTTTCACTGCAGCTACCGCTGCTGCCATCCCTCAGACAGGGTTCTGCCCTTATGGGGTCTGGGCAGCTCAGTCCCAGGAAGGCAGAACAAAGGATTTCCTCTGAGAGAGGGTGTTACACCCTCTCCCTTTGGAAATAGGTGTTAAGGGCTGGGGAGGAGTAGCCTCTCCCAGCCTCTGGAAATGCCTTGAAGGGCACAGATGGTGCCCTCCTTGCATAAGCCAGTCTACACCGGTTAAGGGAACTCCCAGCCCCTGCTCTGGTGCAAAACTGGACAAAGGAAAGGGGAGTGCCCTGTCCATCACCACAACCCAGAGCTCCTCCAGTGTGTCCCAAACCTCTGCCATCTTGAATCCAGAGGTGTGAGGGAACAATGGAGGCCTCTGAGTGGCCAGTGCCAGCAGGTGACCTCAGAGACCCCTCCTGATAGGTGCTTACCTCTCTAGGTGGCCAATCCTCCTCTGAGGGATATTTAGGGTCTCTCCTGTGGGCTTTTCCTCAGATAACAACTTGCAAGTATTCATCAGAGTTCCTCTACATCTCCCTCTTCGACTTCTGCCAAGGATCGACCGCTGACTGCTCCAGGACGCCTGCAAAACTGCAACAAAGTAGCAATAAGACTACCAGTGACATGGTAGCACCTAATCCTGCCGGCTTTCTCGACTGTTTCCTGGTGGTGCATGCTATAGGGGCTGTCTGCCTTCACCCTGCACTGGAAGTCAAGAAGAAATCTCCTGTGGGTCGACGGAATCTTCTCCCTGCTCCAGCAGGCACCAAACTTCAGCGTCACTGGTACTCTGGGACCCCTCTCATCCTGACGAGCGTGGCCCCTGGAACACAGGTGGTGGACCCAAGTGACCCAGACTGTCCAGTGGTCCAATTGTCCAAATTTGGAGGCGGTAAGTCCTTGCCTCCCCTCGCCAGACAGTAATCCTGTGTACTGCATTAACTGCAGCTGCTAGGGCTTCTGTGCACTTTTGCAAGACATCCTTCATGCACAGCCTAGCCCAGGGCCCCAGCACTCCGTCCTGCATTGCTCAACTCGCTGAGTTGACCACCGGCTTCGTGAAACCATCCTTTGTAGTATTGAGATGACTGCCATGCTCAGTTTTCTTCAACCCATGTTCAAGTACTTCTGCGGGTGCTGCCTTCTTGTGCATGGGCTTTCTGTGTTGCTGAGGGCCCCCTCTGTCTCCTCTTCCAAGTGGCGACCTCCTGATCCTTCCTGGGCCCAGGCAGCACCCTTTTTCTTCAACTGCGACCTTTGCAGCTAGCAAGGCTTGTTTGTGGTCTTTCTCCAAAGAAACAACTCTGCATCCTCCAGCATTCCATGGGACATCTTCTATGCAAAGGAGAAGTTCCTGGCACCTTCCGTTGTTGCAGAATCTACACACTACACTAGGCCAGGGGTCCCTAAGTGGTTCGCATTCAACTTTCTTAGTATATGGTTTCTGTTGCATCCTATTGCATCCTATTGTATTCTACAGTGTTTGCACTGCTTTTCTAACTGTTTGCTTACCTGATTTTGGTTTGTGTGTGTATATTTTGTGTATTTTACCTACCTTCTAAGGGAGTATATCCTCTGAGATATTTTTGGCATATTGTCACTAAAATAAAGTACCTTTATTTTTTTGGTAACACTGAGTATTGTGATTCTTATGATATAGTGCTATATGATATAAGTGGTATAGTAGGAGCTTTGCATGTCTCCTAGTTCAGCCTAAGCTGAACTAGAAGACATGCTACCTATAGCTACCTCTATCAGCCTAAGCTGCTAGAACACTACTAATCTACTAATAAGGGATAACTGGACCTGGCACAAGGTGTAAGTACCATCAGGTACCCACTATAAGCCAGGCCAGCCTCCTACAGTGCCGTACACATCACACTCTCTTCTTTGCAGGACAAAACCTGGAGTCATGGGAGGCGACGATCCGCATGAGGGTCCTGTCTGAGTTTCAGGTAGTACAGAACCATCATTTGTTATGGCAACTACAATGTCTGCAGACTGCCCATAGTCATCATTGTAGCTACCATTCAGCCATCAAGGAAAGAGAAAGCCATCAGGCAGTTGGGGAGCTATCCGCCAGACACTCATATCACACAGGCATCCAAATGGTCAGCCTGCAAGTATCAAGGTAGTAACCAGTGAGTCAGCATGGATAATCAGTTGTTAATCCATCAGACGGTGAGCAGCTAACATGCAACAATGATGCTTCCAACTTTCATGCATGTCAGTATAAAGATATTCTAGCAACCAAAGCCTAGAGATAATGCTGCATGCCCTAAGGGTGAATAAAGTGTATGTTGAAGGTGAGAAATGCACACCATAGTAAGGTACAATCTTTCAGCCAACTTTTTCTAACCAATACTCACAGCCTTCACCTAAGCCGTGCGGAGTTACATGTTGTACATTGTGAACCAAATAGACAAGCAGTGCAGGTGAATGGAGCTGAGCGAGTCCAGACAATGTAATTGGTGGTAAGGGTTTTGGATGGCTTCCAATGCCACCTTTGATAACTAGCATGGTGCCAACTTGAAGACAGGCTGAGTGCCTGGTGCTAGTTGCCACCTACGAGGAGAGCCATAGCTTGCTTGAAGTCATCATTATATTAATCAGTGCCAGAGGGTTGAAAATAAAATAAAAATCTGGGATCCATTCAATAACTTGTAACCCTCTTGGAGCACGAGCAGCAAACTGTTTGCAGGTCATAGCAATTTACCGGGGAGTGTAAGCTAGACCACCCTCTTCATGCTCCACCACAGAAACACCTCACACTTGTCTTTGAGCCCCTAGAAGATCATTTGCAGACTGGGGCTCCGACACTCCACCCAGAGCATCACCAGCTAAAAAAGAAAAAAACATCTGTGTGGTTACTTTGCTTCTGTGTGGGTTAGGGAAAGGTTATGATGGTCGTGAATGTGGGTGGTCATTAGGCAAGCATTAGAGTGTCTCTCAATTGTCACGTGCCTACACGCCCCACCGCCCTCGTTCACTGTAGCACTATTCTCTTGCCGACACCTCCACTTGTGCCTCAATTGCCGCCTCACTCGCTCAATTCAGGAAGTTCTTCAATTAGTTAAAATTTGGTGTGTGCGTTCCAAACCCACATGTTTCAATCTAACTGCCATTAACCACTTCAAATGACAGCAGTCTCCTTCCTCCGGTTATTCTCTAAAGTCCTCGAAAATGTTTCTTTAACTGAGTCATGCACATCCACGTAGCTGCTTCTCTCGCCAGTACCCTGGAACTAGTTTTTTGTTTTTCAAATTATTGTCCTGCTTACAACTTTCATACTTTCCAAAATCTTTGAAAGGGCGCTGTTCAATTGATTCACCCACATCTACAGCTTCTGTTGTTAGGTTCCGCATAGAAGCTATAGAGAAAATGTGCAGCAGAGTACCCCCCCCCCCCTCTCGGCTCTGTCTCCTAATCAGTAATGTATGATGAGCAGACTGGATTACTCTAACCATCTACTGAGTCCCCCAATACTTGTTCTAAATCTTGTTAAAATAATCATTTTAGATAGACGAATATGAATCTATTCCCTCATCGATCACTCTTACAAGTAAGCAGCTGGTTAGCCATCACCCACAAAGCAAAATGCAAGCTTATCATCCTGGTACCCAAGTCCATTATGGTACTACTTAGCAGTCTCTCATTCAACTGGCTACATGACACCATGCGCGTTACTGTCTGCCATCACCCACCTGTTAACAGTCACTAAGTGGCCATAAGCCTCCTCGAAGTTCAGATCATTTTAATCACTTGGTACGCACCACTAGAAGCTCTTGCTTTCTTTTGAGGCGCTATCTCCTCTGTAAGATATTACAAAAGAAACTAAACATTCCACCTTTTTAATGGGATATCTCACACATGAATGTTGTTCTACCACAGAACTCCCTCAAACGTATTTGCACTCTGGTCTGACTCTTCCGTAATATACATTATCTGTATTACAAATATCCAATTTCATTCTGTTATCTACACCTCTCTGTGCAACTGTGTACCATATTGCTCTGTACAACCAGGTTTTGAATATGTAACCCATGTACAAATGTGTGTCTAGCCTGCATGATGTAATGCCAACCAATGTTCTCGCCACATTTTTGTTAGACGATTAAAAAAGAAAATTCAATAAACAAGGAAAGATGATTAATCTATCTGGTTAAACAGTCATGGTGGAATTTCAGGGGCTCCTGATGGAGTGAACACTTAATATTTAGGAATTAAAGGGAGAAATGCTGCATTCCTACTCATTTATTTTAACCCATCTCCCTCGCAAACACCTACTCTCCTCTTTTTTCTACAGCAGCACTGTGTTACCCTCACAACTGCTGTGGATCATCGGGCACTAGGAACTGCTAGGTTGCCTAGCTGGCTAGTCCTGCCATGACTATCCAAAATCATTTGTGTAGATAGTTAGGGTGTTCATCACGCTGGTGAATGATGTTCATATGATCGCCCAGACCTTTCTTCCCATTACATTGATCTCTTCTTGGCCTAAATATAAAATACTTTGGACCAGCTGTGGTTATGCAATTCTGTAACTTCACACATTTAAAGAAGAATCACCATGGGCACTCTTCTGCTTTGTCTGTCGCTTTCCCAAAGGAAGAAACTTGGGGTAAGACTCAGACTTCCTTCATCTCTTCCTTCTCGTCTGTCTTCATGATAATGTATGAAAAGCCAATGGTTGTGGATGGCTCTGCTCCTCATATGTGCGCATGACAGAAAAGCAGATAGGTTGAGGCAAATGCCATTGAGTATGGGAAACCTTCAAATATGACCCGCCCCCTTTCCTCACCATCCCCAGTAAATTTAAAAAAGATAATACATGACAAATGCTTAACATTGCTAGAGCCCAAAAATAAGAATAGAAATATCGTAATTATTCTAAACACAAAACCTTTTAGAACTAATCTGCCTGGGGCACTCTTTGTTCCGTCCTGTGCCCTATATCACCTAGCCACAGCCTGCACTTTCCCACCCCATGGTGATACATATGGGCAGCCCTAAATCTGACACCCCCAAAATATCAATACATACCTAGGACTTTGTACATCAGATCTGTTGGTCATAGACCTTATCCACTCTCTCTCACCTCTTTTTTTTCAAGTTATGTAGGGCATCTGTTTTAATGTATTATGTTGTAAAGCATGGCAGAGAAACTGAGTTAGATACAATAAATGTTTTAACCCAAAACACGAAAGTTCTGCTTGGCTGCCCATGTGGCCAAAAGGATGGAGTCACATTCATACATACTAGGGCCCATATTCATGCTGCACAGTCACAGGGAAAGGGCAGGAATGTGCCATATTTCTCCAATATGGCACATTCCTGTCCTTTCCCCCAACATTTACACTCTTTTGGCAGCCTAGTGTCAACACAGACACCCTTGCATCATGGTGCAAGGGTGCCTGTGATGCGTGCAGGATTGCTTTTGTACAGGAAGAGGCTTTTTCCTCTTTCTGTGTTTTCCTGCAGAATGCAGCACACATTGAAGGAGGAGAAAAAAAAATATTTCTCCTTATTATGCCTCTCATGGGGAGGCGTATCTTTTTGATGCATTATCAGGTTCACCAGGTTTGATAAATTTGGAAATGCATAAAAAAACCAAGGGAGCTGCGTGGGAACACCCATGGAATGCCACCCATACGCAGAGTAAGGCAATGCAGCAATTTGAGCTGCTTTGCCTTACTACATATTTTTTAAGCCAATTAAAGCCATGCAAAGTGGCTTTATTAGTGACCTATGGGCATATTTATGAGCAGTTTGTGCCATACTTGACCCTGCAACGTGGTACATGCGTGGTGCAAACCACCAAGTCATATTTCTGAAGCCACACAAATTGATGTGAGGTTTAGTGTTCTACCTTAAGGAGATGAAATACATTAATGTAAAGGTGATGGCATTATTTATTGGGAAAACACGTCCATATGGAAAAATTCGTTTGCATGATCAGTTAGACTAAATCCATATGTGGCACTGCTTACGAACACCTGTGACACGTGCATATGGATCCAGTGCAAACTGCCATGAGGTTTTTACTGTCTTCTCTTAAAAAGAAGGAAAAAAAGCAACTAACAAGAACCAGAGGTAGACCAAGTAAAAAAAACACAGCAAAAAGTAGGAGGCATTTTAAATATGCGATTGATGTGGTTGATCAGGCACTACTCGTGAGATACGAAGTCCTGTTTACTCCATTTAAGATATAATGCTCATTTGCGGTCACAGATGGCTTGGCAGAGACAGGAAACGCTTAGCATCACCACACTACGCCCCCACCCCCAAACTCGGCAAAGTAACCATGTTTTTGGGTACTTTGGAGGCCATCTCACAGTCTGACAGAATATGTTCCATTATTCAGGCTCCCCTGTGGGTTTTTTTTTCTTCCTAAAACCAGGGATTACCTCACGAAAAGGTGTTGGTGAAGCAATACCGAAAAACGCATAACTCAACACGGTGGACATAATTGATCATTGTACATGGGTTACATCGCCCCCATGTGCTCGCACCCTGCAGAGTGGTGTTTGCACCAAAAAACGATAACGCCTCTCTCCATCCAAGGGGGGCCTTAACATTACCTGTGATCCATGTTCTTCATCTAAATTTAGCTACTCCTTCCCTCCCTGCATACACGATTTCATGACTGACGACAATGTTGTAGGCCATGTCAAATGATATCACTACCAATTGGCTGCCTTTGCATTATGAATCACTGTTCCTACTCTCGAACCAGCAGCAGGCGATGAGAGGAAGCAACCAGCTATTTACTGAGCTCTCCTGAAAGGCTTCCATTATTATTAGGAGCTAATCGCATTGTGCAAGATTTTGGAGAAGCAACTGGGGTTACACTGTGCTAATTGGCAGGAGCCTGTCGACAGTGAGACAGAACACAAGCACCACGGTGTCTAGAAAAACAATTAAGTTAATTGAAACGGTAGGCCAGTGTCACATGGAAAGGGTAAGACTGTATGAAGCTGCATGCGTTTCGTAAGCTCGGCCTTTTTTGGGGGGTATGATATGAGCTCTTATTAAAATTACTGGCATTTCATAAGATAAAGCATTGGCTAACCCAATATGTCTCCGTTCTAAACAGCTGGCCTATTGGCTTTGACAATGCTTTTTTTCATTAGCATATAAATGAATGTGTCAAGACACATGCGGACACATAGCCAACATTTTTGGAATGGGTCTTCTGCTAATAGAAACCCGTTCCAAGAACTTTGCTTCTGCATACCTCTGTCTTTATGCATGTGCACGTGACATATGCACGTGTATTATGAAGCATGCATATGCATTTGTGGTGACACATGGCAGCCATGTTTAATATACCATTGCAGCATGGCAGATGGCTATGTTAGAATGGTAAAATAAAAAATGCAAAACAAAGTGTGCACCAGCTCAGAAAAAAGGGAGCAGATGACCTAGAAGCATTAAGCAGCAGCCAGGCCTCGTAAAATATATAAATAATCTAAAACATGGAGCGAGATGTGGAGCATCAGGAAGTAGGTGAGAAATGCAGGGGGAACCTGAACAAGTGAGGGTAGAGAGCAAGGAAAGACATGCAATCTCATGAAGTGCTGAATGCAGATTAACAAAAAAACTGTAGGTAGGAGATGAAGGATATAACTCATCTAAGCAGAGGTCTGTGAAAGTGAATTGTTTCTGAGCGGGACAACCAAAAAAAAA
The DNA here is from genome assembly GCF_031143425.1 of Pleurodeles waltl. Lineage (NCBI taxonomy): Eukaryota > Metazoa > Chordata > Amphibia > Caudata > Salamandridae > Pleurodeles > Pleurodeles waltl. The sequence goes on from NC_090437.1 coordinate 470,132,848, forward strand.
ATACTGAGTAAGCTATTGAATGAAGAGCAGACAGCTGAGATAGACAAAAAACAGTCACAAGCAGGTAAGTAATAAATAGGTAGTCCTCGAGACCTATGCCAGGCTTAGGCCGTTAGCATTTTTAGCCCATTGAGGCCATCTTTTCTCTCACTACCTTACTATTCATTTTTTCCTCATTTAAAGCCACAAAGGTAAAAGAAAAAAAAACAATGTTTTTTTCTGTAGTGGCGAAACAGCAGAAAATGTTAATAAAAAAGCATCATTAATTTTACTGTATCGGTGGGGAAAAAAATGTATTACCCCTTTGGGATGTGCACTGGTCACCCCTGAAATTGATAAATGTTTACCTGTTGCCTCATGGCCACTGTACAGTATTATTCAAGTGAGGTTCATGAAAAAAGTCAGCTGGTTCATAAACCTTGTTATGGCAGCAAGGACAAAAATGTAATAGTTAGATTCCATATTTTCATCCAATCTGATTCCTTCTGGTTATCAAGCTGGCGTAGCCAATTTGTAAACTAGGACGTGGCTAATTAAGAAATAAAGTTTCTGATGGACATTTTCAAATGGAAATTCCTCACCTTAGAACACTCTGCAGGTGCACGAACGGATCTGAAAAATGTTTCTCAATAGCAATGTTCCCACTTACCACTAGGTGACGCAAGTGGCTCAAAGCTAACTCCAGAGCACAAGTGAAAGGTACATAGTAGCACAATATATAAGCACCACATCTGCATGGTAATGTCCGTTCCAATATTGCTACACCTTCTAATGCCAATTTAGAACTCTGCTCCCAGCTTTGTTGGCTTTTCCAGTGATTTTTAAACTATTTAATCAGTGTGCTAGGGAACGATGTCCCCAGCCACAACAACATGTTTCAAGCCATGCAACAACTGAATAAAGCAGATGTCAGTCATGGACCCACACAAAGTATGTCTTTGTTTGAGCTCAAGCGTGACTCCTAAGTCACGCAATAAATGTGCATTTGAGACTAAGCGGCGAAGCTGAATGTTGCTGTATGTTGCCGAACACAAGAAGTAATGGTGGCATTCGTGTAGGTCCCACACACGATCTCAGTCACAGATGCAGACCCGGTGCCAGTCCCAAAGCTGTTTAGCTTCATGCTGGAAGTTCTCCCGTAAGCCCAAGTGCAAGCCTAAGAAGGAAAAGCAAGATTCTACTCCATCCCGCCATTTTGACTCCTAAGAGAAGGTGCAAGGGTGTCATTATGTTAATCAGACACTTGAGAGGTCACAAAACAGATTCCTCAGCTGGTCCCATCATGCCATGAGTTTCACAGACTGTCTGCTATAGGATCAACAACAGAGGTTTGGAGGACGGCTCCAAGCCATCTTCTGCACCAGTCCTCATGTGCTGAGGACAGCTCCTGGCCATCCCCACTCCCAAGGCAGGAAATCCCTCAGGGGCGAGCACCAGAAGGATTTCCTTTTTTTTAAACTAGTGTCAGGAACTGAGGAAGAGCTTCCCCAGCTCCCGAGGCTATTGTAATTTCAGAGAAAAAAGTAAGACCGGTGTGCTTTCAGGGAAAGTGAAATTGATATGAGCTGATTGGCTCATTCACTTTCACTGCTCGGAGCATATCTCAGCCCCTAAAGCACAGAAGCACATGGAAAGGTACCATTGGAAAAAGGGGAATCTCCCCTTTCAAATGGTACCTTTCCCTAGTGGATCCCTGCTGGGGGTTTGCCACAGGAGCATGATCCCCAAGGAGGGTTCTACCCACCAGACACCAAGGAGAGGAGATGTGTGCCCCCTTGGGAAAGGGCTTGTGATTCCCCCTCCCCCCTGAAGTTTATTATATGAAATTCATGACCATGCCCCCACTTCCACACAAATACGGAAACAGTCTTTGCCCCCGCCGCCCCGGGGGAAAACAGATGGTGGCATGTACCCCCATTTGCCTTGGGAAGGGGGGGAGGGTAGAAAGCCCACTAAACACCAGGGATTCATTTATTTGTAGGTGTGGGAACTGCCCAGGCCCCCACCCCTTAAAAATGAGGAAACAATCTTTCTGCACCCCTGAGGGCAGATGGGGTAATTACCCCTGATGTGCCTCCAAGGGGGGCAGAAAACCCACTGTATGCCAGCATGATATATCTCTAATAAAATAATGGGGTGAGTGTTTCCCAGCCTAACATCAGGCCTCACCCCCACCCCTAAAACCTCAGCAGTCTTTCTGCTCCCCTGCGGACTGAAGCATCCCATCTCAATAGCAAGTAAGAAGACATTTGACTCGTTTGGGTGTTGTTTTTAAAATGCATCAGGCAAGTTTGGCTAACTTCCAGTATCATCCTACTTGCAATGGTGAACAGCTGCAAGTTTTGGGCTAGAGCTGGCTGCCGCCTGGAAAAACTTACCAGACCCATACAATTCTGGAAACTAGACATCTGGGGGAGTCCAGAGTGGTGTGCTTCATATGCATCCCACACCATTTTCGTACCCACAGTTCCCTGCAAACCTTAAACTTTGCCTGAAGTAACATATTTCCCCTACTTTTATGTGATGGAAACTTCCAGAATCTGCAGGAATACACAAATCCCCACCATCCAGCATTGCCCCACTTGTGGCAATAAAAATGCTGTGCCACTTGTGTGGTTGGACCTAGTGCCAGCAACACGAAAAGATCCAACTGTGGTCAATAGGAGTCCTCACGTAAAGGCTCTCATTGTCCTTGGTTTGATCTCTTCTGATCACAAGCACTAGCCCCAGCCACACGTGGGGCAGTGTTAGGTGTCTAGTTTTTAAAAATGTTCAGGTTTGTTAAGTTTCCCTAGGTGCCTGCTGAGCTACGTCCCAAAATCAACATCTACCCATTTTGCAAAAAAAGGTCAGTTTTGAGAGCAAAATGTGATGTATCCATGTTGCGTGTTGGGCTGTTGTCATGGTCACTAGGCCTACCCACACAAGTGAGGTACCATTTTATCAGAAAACATGTGAGAGCTTAGGAAAGTAGGAAATTCGTTATTATCAATTGGATTTCACTGCATTTGTGCCTTCCAAATGCAAGGCAGTGTGTAAGAAAGAAGACATTTTGAAAACACTCTCTAAATCATACGCTGGTACGGGAACCCACAAATTCAGAGATGTGCAAATACCCACTGCTACTAAACTCCATATCTTGTGCCCATTACATGCATAGGTTTCCTTGATACATATTTTTCCTTCTACAAATTTCACCATGTGAATTGGTCTATCCTTGGTACTCAATGAAAAATCATTATACGGTGCAGCTCTGGTTACCTTAGGTTCTTGGAAAACCTAGAAGTCCTATATATCACCGCAACCAGAAAGGTCTAGTGGACATAATGGTAAATTGCTTTTATAAATTGGCCATTGTGACAAAGTTACAGGTGAAAACATTGTCACAAATGGCTTTTTTTCCTACTCATTTTCAGTATTTCTCTATTTCAACAGTTAGTTTCTCTGGGGAAAACCTTGAGGGTTCTACTCATATGACCCCTTGCTGATTTTGGAATTATGTCTAATTTTCAGAAATGTATAGTTTTTCTGGATCACCCATTGGTGTCACACTGGTTACCACCAGAAACAAAGTAAATTGAGATGACAAAAAAATAGGAAAAATGGGCAACCTTTTTGAAAAATGTCAAAACTGTGGTAAAAATTAGGTTTTTGAGTCGGCTCTGCTTGTTCCTCAAAACTTGGAATATGATGACTTTAGCATAGCAAACTCTTTTTAATAAAAAGGGCTTCAATGAGCAAACACCACTGCTTTTATCCAGAGTACCTTTTTCCTATTTTTCCCGAATAGCCCAAAATGAAGATATATTTGGCTATTTGCTTGGTCCCTTTCAGGGAAATCCACAAACCCTGGGTACCTTTGGATCCACAGGATGTTGGACAGAAAGGCTGTATAAGCATGGATAGTTTATGTGGACAAAAAGTTATGGTACAAACTTCTACTCCTACCCGAGAACCATGATGGTCCCTGGTACACCGGTACCGGTGTCAACACCACTGGTGCCAAAAGAGAACTCAGTGCTAATGTCAGTGCTGGACCCCTAACTGACTTCAGTTCAAGCCTAACTGATGTCTTAATACGAAATTAGAAAAGCACAAATGATCGTCATACACTGTGACTCATAACTAAACAAGATAGTGGAGCCTTTGTGCAGCGATGTGATGTGGCAGAGACAGGGGGTCAGATTCCTATCCTATACCAGAGCAGGGGCATGTGAGTATTTTGATGATGGTGATGAGGATGGCCTTCTCTGCCCTCACTATGCTGATAATGCCTTCTACATTGATTTACAGAATGCCAGTAGGCTTGTCAACTCGGCCGAGATGGAGCTTGACTTGCCACTTGGGCACCAACGGAAGGCAGTGTCATTTGTTGCAGTGGTTCTGAGGGCAACTGAAGCATTAGAATAACAGCTACCCCCCATAAATCCTTATAGATATTTTAAAGCCTGGGTCAGCTACTACAGAGCCTTTTCTTCACTTTAACAATGCTCTCACTGATACTTTGATGAATACTTGGTTGAAGCCTTGTTATTGTCCACTTGTGAATAGGCAGGTAGATTCATGTCAGTGATCAGTGCCTGGTTACCTGGATTTTCTCATCATCATTTTACCCTAAAAAAGCTTTAATATACCTGCCTCAAGCAGTGAGATGATTCCTAATACTTTTCCAGCTTCGGACTGAGAATCCAAGGGGTTTGAGGCTTTTTGCAAGCACATGTTTTCTTCCGCAAGCCTAGCATTACAATCAATGTATGCTTTTTGTTTGTTGGGTCATTGCCCACATGCCCTATTGGACTTGGCCAGCAAGATCTTGCAGCAAGCCCTGGAGGCTATTAGGGCCTCTCAGACTCAACTGATTCATGATGTGGCGAAAAATGCTATCTGTGCAGTACTGGATACTACAGATTGCCTGAGAAGGGTAGTAGGTACTAGTGCTGCGCTTCGTCAACACGGCTGGATGTGTTCAACAGGATTGTACAAGCCTCCCTCATGGATATGCCTTTAAATGGGTCTGCGTTTTAGGTAAGAAGGCAGACTCTGTGTCAGAACACTCTAAGAGCAATACAGCTATAGCACACTCTTTGGGTCTTTTGACTGCTTCTAAATAGTTCCTTCATCAACTCAAAGTTTAGAGGCCATCCCGGAAGGCTGGCGTATTGACAGAGTGTTCCCTACCAGCATAGAAGGTATGTAGGGTTCATGGTCATGGGTCTGACATGAAGCTTGTGGGCCAGCAGTGACATGAGTCGTCCAGTTCCTCTGTCTTCCATTTCTTCAATATCCACTAAACCACTTTAGATGCCCTTAGTAGCACATGCAAAACAACTGGGAGAAAGGATTTTCTATTTCCTTAAAGTCTGATGATCCATCGTATCAGACAGATGGGTCTCACAAATAGTTCAAAGTGGCTATGCACTACCTTTTCTTTCTGTCCCACATACTAGTCTTCCCACAAAAGAGTGGATTTCTGACGAGCACCTGACTATCCTGTTACAGGAGGTGTAGCTGATGCACTCAGAGTACCATCAAATTACTTTTGTGCACAGAAAGATGAGGGTTGTTGCTCAGGCCTATTTTGGACTTTTGGTTTCTGAATACCTTGTTAGAGAAGGACAAATTCAAAATGGTTACGTTGACCCAGATCCTGTCTGCTCAGCACCCAAGTGACTAGATGGTGTCCATGGACCTCTAGGATGCAGATTTACTTATATCATTCTTGATTTCCCAAAGACCATATCTGCAGTAAAAGGTAGGCCAGGAGCATTTTCAGTTTGCCGTGGTCCCTTTTGACCCCACCAGAGCCCCTCGGTGTTCGTTAAAGTGGCAGTGGCTTGTTGCCCATCTTTAGTGAGATCAATATTCCTGTATCCCCATGACAAGCTATTAAAGGAGGACTGCAAATCTCTTGACATCATCTCATTGATAGTGAACCCCAACGAAGTCCCACCTGACTCCTTTGCCAAGGCTTCATTCGGATAATCCAGGACTCAGTGGATTTCAGTGTTTTCCCTCTACCACAATTAGTTCAGGACAATCGGGTTATGATCTCAATGGTTCAGTATTCATCCTGGATCACAGTGAGGGCACCTCTAAGGCTTCATAGCTGGCAAGAAGAATGTGGGTGGCTATATCAAGTGGCAAATGAGGTCTCTGCAATGAAATTTGAAGTTCGAATGGGCCCAGCATCAAGGCAATCTGACCAATGCTAGCTAGGTCTTGGAGGACGGCTCAAGATCTGCAGTGATAGCTGCTCAAACACAATTAGTCAAATGGCAGGCACTCTCCCTTCCCCGCCCAGAGCTGATGGTGGAGATGTGCTCGTCTCTGCTAGATCTGGGAGGTCATTGGTTGGAGGTGGAGATGAAGGAGCTCTGTTCTCCAGCAGAGGGCCACTTCCGCATCAGTCTGTTGGAGTTGCTAGCCATTCATCTGGCTCTGAAGGCCTTCCTGCTGACCATCAAGGGGAAACTGGTGCAGCTTTTCACGGACAACACTACTGTCATGTAGCACTGCAACAAGCAGGAGGAAGTGGAAGTGGGGTCTTGGGTCCTTTGTCAGGATGCACCATGCCTCTGGAGGTGGCTGAAACATCAGGGTATTTTCTTAATCATGAACCACTAGGCCCTGGGCAAACTGAGCAGGTGGTGACTAGCACATCACGAGTGGCATCTTCATCTTGTGGTGACACCAGGTGTCTTCCAACAGGTGGAAGAACCCTGTAAGATCTTTTTGCCACTGTCAAGAACGTGCAGTGTAGAAAGTTTGGGAGTTTCAACAAGAATACTTGTTAGAAGATGCATTCTGGATGCAATGGCAAGCAGAACTCCTGTAAGACTTCTTGCCCATGCCTCTCCTGCTCAGAGTTCTGAAAAAGATCTGAAGCAAGCAGGCCCAGGCCATTTTAGTTTCTCCAGATTGAGCTAGGAAGGTTTTGTACCAGATCTTGTGAGCATGGTACTCCAATCAGGCTACCACTTCACAAGAACTTCTTGCCTTAGCAACAGCCAGGGTCCTCCACCTGAGTTTGGGCAATCTATACCTGCATGTGTGAAGACTGAGTGGTGGGAACTGCCTCCTGAAGTTGTAGATGTCAGCCTCCTGATAGCCACCCTTCAATGGAATCCATTTAAACCAGGCGCTGGAACAAATTATCACCATGGTATGCCATTCCGAAGGCTGTCCATTTGCAGTCAAAGTTGTCAAACATCCTTTTGTTTGTTTTAGTTTTGGCCCAGCAAGGTCTTGCACTGGGAACTATTAAATGTTAATTGCCAGTCCTTTATGCGTTTGTATGGTTGCCGGACCAACTGTTTTAATTTAAATCACCTGTTGTGATGAGATTTATGATAGGTGCTAACAAACTGTTTGTGATGGCACAGTGGGACCATAACTTAGTCTTGGCGTTTATAATGGGTACATGCTTTGAACTGATGCATAGCTGCTTGCTGTTTCTCCTGACTTTAATTACCATTTTCTTCCTTGTGATTATGACAGCTCATTACATGTGAACTTAAGGCACTTTTGATGCATTCACCCGACATGACTCTTTTCCTGGACAGGTTAGTGCAGAGAAGTTGAGTGGCATTTTTACCAAAAATCATGACTCCTTTCCACGGTGGGCAGTCCATCCTTGTGCCAGTGTTCTATGCTCCCTCCTGCCTCCTCAAAAGAGGAAGTGAGACTCAATCAGCTGAACATCAAAAGGGCTTTATGCTTTAGGATTGATCTTACCAAGGACCATCAAGTGGACAATCAACTGTTTGTGGGTTCTCCAGAACAAAAAAAGGGAAGACTGTGCAGTACCCAGTCGAGGTGAATAGTCCTCTACATTTATTTGCTCCAGAAGGTCTGAGGGACCGTTCAGGGCTAATGTTATCACTGCAGTGATATCTTGAATGCTTATCCTTAACATCTGCCAGGCTGCAGAGGAAATCACTGTATCTGTTTACGAAGCACTACTGCCTTGACAGACTGGTCTAGCAGAAAGGACATTTTCTCAGTTTGCTTCTGCAGGACATTTTGGTCTGAGTCAACTTTACAGCCCTCCACCTGGGTCCCTTCTGCTTTGGTATCTAATCTAAGGAATCTGCAATTAGGAAGTTTCCATCAGACAACCAAGTTGGTAAAGCTCTTTCGAGTGGAAACTTTATATCACCCCAGACTTCATCTCCCTCACACCTTCCTGCCCTGTGGAGTTGTCTACACCTAGAAAGGTCCCATGTTAGTATTCAGCACACTGGTGGCAACAATTTTTCACGCTTTGTATCTGAGGGTATAGAAAGGAAAAACATTTTTTTTAAACTGACTTCAACATACAGGGGTGACGCTTTTATGTGGCCCCGCTCCATAACTTCCAGGGCAGTGAGTAATCACTGATGTGCAGAAAAGATTTCTTAATCCAGTCGGGAATCTGGGGAATATTCGAAGGAGATGAATCTGTGGTTACATAGACTATCCACTGGAAAGAGCGCTACCAAAGGCATAGAGATACAGACATAAAGAATGAGGAAGTGACATAGATGAAGAGATCAGGTTTGATTTTTTTTTTTCTTTAATTAAAATTTCGGAGCTGTTTCACAAATAAAACAGTTAATTTATTGACAAAATATATTTTGTGAATGTTTCAAAAAAAGTTGTTTGATTTAGACAGAATACTGTTTATGATTTTTTTATATGATTCATTCTTTGTGCCAATGTGTGTCAGTTTTTTTTTTTTGGGGAGGACTTCAAATGAAAAACATGCATTTTGGAATTTTAACCTTTGCCACCATTGACCATTCTTCACAACATTTACTTTTTGATTAGCTTGAATGTTAGTACGACCGAATCCTTAATATAATGAGACCCCCATGTACCGTACAAATTCATCCTATCGCCACTTTAGTTATCAGTCTCTATTTATAGTAAAAAGCAGTGAAACGGCACCTTGCTTTGCTTGGTAAAGCTCAAAGTCAAGGCTGGTAAGACATATTTTTTCACTTATTCCGTGGTTGTTTACAGGGCTCCCGGACTGCATCCGTATGAACCATCCACCATGGTGGCTGTGAAAATGCTCAAAGAAGAGGCTTCACCAGACATGCAGGCCGACTTTCAGAGGGAGGCAGCTTTAATGGCAGAGTTTGACCACCCCAACATTGTGAAGCTCCTAGGTATGTGTGCTTATTTACACCAAAAGTGCAATTTAGGCATTTCCGAAGGTTTCCCTTATTATACCTCAGAATCTGCGACAGTTTTAGGTTTACTTGCTGCTCCTGAAAATGTTTTATATATTTTTATATATTTGCACATGTCGTGATGTGGAGGTAGTTCTGCATGAGCAGTTGTACATAGTGGACAATTGTGCATTGGAAGTGCCACTGGATTTTTGAAACGTATTCAATTCTCACATTTGCTTTTCCATAAGGTAAAGATTTTTCCCCCCGCACATAATTCCCTTTATCTAGAGCCCTACTAGTTTTGGGACAAAATAAAAAAGGGTTTAATGCGGCATTTTGCAGGAGCAAATCTCTGAATATTTTAACGGTGGTGATGGGTCAGAGAAATATTTGAGTATACCCACTAACTCATTCTTAATTTTTCCAAGGGAACCCCATCTTGCAATTCTCACTCCGCAGGTGTGTGATTTTCCCACGCACCATTTTACACCACCTTTTTGGAATTATGTGCATGATTAAAAGTATTTACATGTGCAAGGTCCCATCTTGTGAATACCTTGCATTTGTACATTGAACTATAAATCTGACTTGAGCGCAAATGACTCTTTAAATCAGGCCCCTACAGTTTATGTAACTAAACATATAGGGCCAGATTACAAGCATAGGGGTCTCAAGATTGCCACACTCGCAGTGGCGGTCCGGCTGCCACTTTACAAATCTTGCAGTCGGACTGCCAAAAGACTGCAGTCTCTGCCAGGATCTCTGATCCCGACGGGCTGACGGCAGTCTTGGTTGTGATCAACCAGGGCAGTGCTGAGGTCGGCGGTGCCCTGCTGATTACAAGCATGTTCTCTGCCAGCCTTTTCATGGTGGTTCAACTTCCATGAAAACGCTGGTGAAGAACAAGTGCTGGGGACCACAGAGGGGCCCCAATGGGGACCCCAAAATGCACTGTCTGCTCAGCAGACAGTGT